>NW_012104098.1:1886471-1891086 GCF_000951045.1 Mandrillus leucophaeus | reverse complement strand
TATTTATTTATTTATTTATTTTTAGTAGAGACGGGTTTCACTATGTTGGCCAGGCTGGTCTTGAACTCCTGGTCTCAAGTGATCCAACCACACTGGCCTCTCAAAGTGCTGGGATTACAGGCCTGAACCATCACACCCAACCCATGTGTCTGCTTTTAGATTTGTGCCTGTACACCATTCATTTTTCAAATAGTAATGGTCTGCATATGATGTTGGCAGTCAGCCATGATTTGTTAAAGCAAATGAAATCAAAGGACAATTAAATTGTTTCAACTTCAGTACAAATATAAAATACTATGTTGCTGTTACCACTGCAGTGAACACCAGAAGTCATTCAGATTCCCAAGGCCCACAGCTTTGTGATAACCATTTAAAAGTAAACTCAAATATCCAATCCTGTACTCCCCACTACATCATGTGTCTTTGTAAGTTCTTACAGTATCATTCCTTTTCTTTCACAGTATTTGTCACAGTTTGAAATTCTATGGTGTGATAATTTGCTTAATATCTGTTTCACCCACTAAACATGTGAAGGCAGAAACTACCTCTTATGTTCACCACGATATCCTGACCACTTAGCACTGTACTTGGCACAAGATAGAGACACTGGATATATCTGATGAATTAATAAATATTCCAGGAAATAATTTACTGAGAACAAAAGTGGAGTTGAGGTATACTCTAAAACTTTAATAGTTTCATGTTAATTTACACTTAATAAGGTGCACCTGTAGCCATGCCACTAACAACGAAACACAAAAATAAAATCAGCACACTAGCAGTTCTGTCTTTATCTACCCTTCCAGTTTTCAGCTCTCACAATCTGCTTCTCCCTGTTGTTTTTAATATCCTTTTTCTTCAACATGACATTATCATTTAGCAATGGATCCTTTACCAGAGAGAAATGAGTATCAGGCTTATAGTCCTAGTAGTGCTATCATCGCCAGCCCATACCCTGACATCTGCATGGAGGGCCCCATACCATTACCCACCTAACTCCCTTTACGGCATCATCTCTTGTGTGAAAGGACTCTCCCTACCTCGATTTCCTTATAAATTTCCTGGTCTTCTATTACTTTGTCTCCTACTCCTGATGACAAATTAATTGCATTTAATGATTTCTTGGGAGATTATATATTTCCCTCAAATTAAATAATTTAATTTTAACTAGATCCTTAAAGGGATAATCACTTAAACCCTGACAGTAAATGACATGACTTTATAGAAATAGATAATATTGAGCAGGTGAGATTTTTCATTTTTGAAATCATATGTGCTCTATCTTAATTGTAAGGCTGGGTCCCAAGCAACCAACAAACCCACTGTTTAACCCCAGCTAATTAGCAGAATTTTTTTTCCTGTTTTTAAAACTGGATTATTAACATGATGCCTGGTGCAGTTTGTTGCTACTACAAGAAAGTACTACTGTCACGGTTTTTCTTTGATGATAAAAGGCTTGAATACATACTTATCTATAATCTCCTTAATTGTAGCTGTTTTCCTGTAAAATAAAATATGTAGAGGGTAGATACTATATGTCTTTGATGGCCTAGATGAGAGATACATATGTTTTTGATAAAGAGATAGTTAGACTTACCTGCTATCACCAGAAGGCAGACCTAGAATCGAAGGAGAAAACAAAGGGAAGCAAATCTATGTTCAATACAATAAAATTTCTAAAACATGTTGATGTTGAAAAGACATTGATTTCCTTATGAGGTATGATGTTCCTTATGAGGTAAGGTGTTTAATTAGATATCGGATGGTCATTTTGCAGGAATAAATATTGTAGAACTTATCCCTGGTTTTAGTAGATTTTATGAATAGAGTCCATAGAGCTCTACTAAGGGGCTCAGATAAGTTCATCCAGACTTAGTCTCTTTCTACTTCTTGGCTCTGCTATCAAAAGTGTTCATTTTATTCAGGTAAACTCTCTTAAACTTAGGTTGGCAAGATAGGCACCAACAGTATGAGGTTTACATCCAATCTTCATAGCCATTCCAGTTGAGATAGAGCTTTATTTTCCCAGCAACAGTTCTGAAATGGATATTCTTGGCTTGGTATATATAGTGACCAGAATGAATTACATGGCCATGAAAAACATTTTGATTAACCAGTGGAACCAAGGGGTGACAGCAATCAGTTCCACCCAAGTCACAAGGACTAAGAGTGAGGAGCAGGAAAGTTCCCCAAAAACCAGAGTATTATTATCAAAGGGAAAAATGGAGGTTGGGCAGTCAAAAACAAAAGAATGGTTTATAGTGGGACCTGGATTTCTAAATCAAAGTAAATATACTTTGATTTCTAAAGTATCTTTCAAGTCAAAGATTCTATGATTTACAAATTTCTTTTATTTTCTAAATGTAATTGAGATAAACTAATACTCTCTGAGGACTTCAGATTATTTTTATTTTTGAAAAAAAAGTTTTTTAAACCACAATTTCATTGATTTGAGATTTCTGAAAACACTCAATATTAATAAGAATGAGAATGTACGTGCATTGTCTTTATGAAGGAGGTCCTCTAGGTAACATTATTCCTCACATCTGAATAGGCCATATTGCACTATATCTTTTGCATCTAGTAAAAATCGTTTATGATATTTCTTCAAATTAGTATTTGTGTTTCTTTCATGGAAAGCCATGAATATTGTAAGAAAGAAGATGATAATATTTGGGAATTCTATTGTCAAAATAAAATCTCTTTTCAGGCATCTACTATTGATGACTTAAAAATCCTGTCACAGGATTCATTGGGGATGATGTCACACGGGTTGTTTAGATTCAGAAATGCCTTCAGAAGTCTTAGGATGTTACATTGCTTATTCAAAGATCCTTTGCCAATGAAAGAAAGTAATGATTCTGGGAAAGTTAAAGACTTCCATAACCTTTTCTGGACACACCCCCAAATAATCATTCTAAATAATTTGGTGTTGAACACCAGTGAATTCTTAATGCATGTATGAATATTGCTACAAATTTTAGAAGGCACTGAATTCCCTTTTAAACTAATATTCCATGAATGTAGCATAGTGTAGGGATTAAGAGTACAGATTCTGGTGCCCAGCTGCCAAGGTTCGGGTCCCAGCTTTACTGCCTATTAACTGGCTGACCTCAAGCTGAGAGTGATAATGGTTACTACCTAAAAGTAATATTATGAAGATTAAGTGAATCAATATTTATAAAATATTTATAATTACATATATCATATAAATACACCTTAAGATAGTTTTTTCTTTCCAATTCTGCTTCTGTGATTTGCAAAGAAATAGAATACAGTCATTTTATCAGTAATTAGCCTGATTTTGTCATCTTTACTGTCCCTTTAACAGATCATCACTTAATACAGGAAATGGATATTGGAATGTGCCTTTTTCTAGGGATTAATTGATATTATATTATAGGAGATAATATATCAGGAAAAGAATATAGACATCTAGAGAGAGAGTTTTTATTTCATGGACTTTATTGCTTCTTCAAATAGGTCTGTTTTGCAGATTAGATTATTCATGAATACTTTGTACTCAATGCTTTGAAGTATGAAAGTATAGTAATTGACCATATTCATCTTGCCATTTTGTGTGTGACTCTGGTTTTATAAATACATATTCTGTCACTGAAGAATAGAAAATTCAACAAATGCAATTTCACAGCAAGAAAACATGTTTTTAAAATTAAGTGCCATTGTCAAATGAAGAAAGTATCATTTTACACTACTTTAAAAATATTAGCTGAGAAAGTCTGGATGGAAAAGAAACTATATTTGATATGCAACAGAAATCCATTCTTGTACAGATAAAACAAAGTTAGATGTTAGAAGTATTTTTTTTTTCAATTCTCTTGATTCTCATCAGTATAATTGCATTGCAATCATTGATCTAGTCTACATGGGCAATTTGGGAATCAAGGTTGGCACACAACTCTGTGAAGAGGGGGCAAAACAGATGCCAGTAAGGAGACATGAGATAAGCTCTAAAGTTAATTGGATTCACACTGTTTTATCAACATATAGACCTGGAATTATTTCACAAAATATTGGCTATTTGTTATTCATAAAAGCTGATAACTCCCACCAATCTCAAAACATACGATGTCTTGCTCATTCAATTTTAGCAAGTAAACTAAAAGAGTAACCAATGTGGTTGGTTTGTCTGTTTTATAGTTGTTTGATTTACACTGGTTAGTCAGAATTTTATCTTGGGTTCAATAGATCTTGTTTAAACCACAGAATAGCTAATCCAATCCTACTTTATACAAATCCTAAAAGAAATTTGGTTCTTAGAGGACCATAAAGTATCACATGATGAAAAAGCGTATTACCGGCCGGTTGCGGTGGCTCACGCCTGTAAACCTAGCACTTTGGGAGGCTGAGGTAGGAATGTTGCTTGAGTCCAGGAGTTGAAGAAGACCAGACTGGGCAACATGGCGAAACCCCATCTCTACAAAAAATGCAAAAATTACCTGGGCGTGGTTGCATGCACCTGTAGTCCCAGCTACTAGGGAGGCTGAGGTGGGGGGATCACTTGAGCCTGGGAGAGAGAGGTTGCAGTGAACTGAGAGTGTGCCACTGCACCCCAGCCTGGGTGACAGAATGAGACCCTGTCTCAAAAGAAAAG
>NW_012104098.1:1882771-1885761 GCF_000951045.1 Mandrillus leucophaeus | reverse complement strand
ATAACAAGGAAATAACAAACATGAAACCACAAGTATAATTTGAATATGTTCTAAAAATATAATTTTATTATTTTACAAAATAAATTTTAATGGTGAGAGGTAGGTGATGTTATGAAAATACCAAATAATGTTTTACTCTAGCCATGGTGTTGTATACCAAGTTTAGGTCTTGGAAAAAGTTTTATAACTGAATTGTAATCCCCCAATGATTGGGATTTAACCTGAAACTGTAATATACTCCTTAGCTATAGAATCGCAAATAGGAATCTATGAAACTTAATGGCTGTATACTAATTGGAGTTGAATGTGAAGTATACTTTGGAGATACTGAAGGTCTGGGTCCAGACCACCTCAATAAAGTGAATATCACAATAAAGCAAGTCACATGATTTTTTTGTGCATCTAAACCTATGTTTACATTACAATGTAGTCAAGAGTGAAATAGCTTTATGTTTAAAAAACAATATGCACACCTTAATTTAAAAATACTTTATAACTAAAAAATGCTAGAAACCATCTGAACTTTAAATGTGTCATAATCTTTTTCTTGATGGAGAGCCTTGCCTCAGCGTTGATGGCTGCTGACTGATTAAGCTGCTGGTTACTGATGGCAGAAGTTGCTGTGGCAATTTATTAAAATAAGACAACAATGAAATGTGCTGCATTGACTCTTCCTTTCAGGAAAGATTTCTTTGTAGCATGCAATGCTATTTGATAGCATTTTATCCACAGAATAATTTCTTTCAAAATAGAAGTCAATCCTCTTAAACCCTACCACTACTTTATCAACTAAGCTTATGTAATATTCTAAATCACTTACTGTCATTTTAACAATGTTCATAGCATCTTCAGTACAAGTAGATTCCATCTCAAGAAACCACTTTTTCTCTTCCATTAGAAAAAACTCCTCATCTATTTAAGTTTTATTATGAGATTATAGTAATTCAGTCACATCTCCAGCCTCTACTTCAAATTCTAGTTTTCTTGCCATTTCCACCCCATCTGCAGTTACTACCTCCACTGAAGTCTTGACCCCTCAAAGTCCCCCATGACAACTGAAATCAACTTCTTCCAAGCTTCAATGTTGACATTTTGACCTTCTCTCATGAGGCATGACTGTTCTCAATAGTATCTAGAAAGGTAATCCTTTCAAGAAAGTTTTCAATTAATTTTTTAATATATAATTTTTAAAATTTTAATTATTGATACATAATAGTTGTACATATTTATGGGATACATGTGATATTTTTATACAAGTATACAATGTGTAATGATTAAATCAGGGTAATTGGGATACACATTACCTTAAGCATTTATCAGTTCTTTGTGTTAGTAATATTCCAATTCCATTCTTTTAATTATTTTGAAATATATAATAAATTATTGTTAACTATAGTTGCTCTATCAAGCACTAAATTCTACTCTTTCTAACTGTATTTTTGTATACACATTAACCATCTTCTCTGTATCCCTCCTTCTGCACTACCCATCCCAGCCTCAGTTAACCATCATTGTACCCTCTATATCCATGAGTTCAAATTTTGCCCCCACATATGAGTAAGAACATGTAATATTTATCTTTCTGGGCTTGGCTTATTTTACAAAACATAATGCCCTCCAGTTCTGTCCATGTTGCTGCAAATAACAGGAAATTATTCTTTTTAATGGCTGGATAATGTTCCGTTGTATACGTGTATCAAATTATCCATTCATCCACTGATGGACACTTAAGTTGTTTCTATACAATAGTTATTGTGAATAGTGCTGCAATATACATAGGAGTGCAGATCTCTCTTCAATATGCAGATTTCCTTTCTTTTGGATATATAGCCAGAGATAGAATTGCTGAATGGTAGTTCCATTTATAATTTTGGGGGGAATATCCACACTGTTTTCCATAGTGGCTGTACTAATTTACATTCCCACCAATGGTGTACAAGGGTTTCCCTTTCTCTACATCCTCACTGGCTTCCACTACCACCCGTCTTTTTTACAAAAGCCATTTTAACTGGGGTGAGATGATATCTTATTGTAGTTTTGATTTGCATTTCTCTAATGATTAGTGATGTTGAACACTTTTTCATGCACCTGTTGGTAACTTGTATGTCTTCTTTTGAGAAATGTCTATTCAGATCTTTTTCCTATTTTTAATGAGTTTTTTTTTTTTCCTATTGAGTTGCTTGAGCTCCTTATACATTCTGGTTATTAATTACTTGTCAGATGGCTAGTTTGCAAATATTTTCTCCCATTCTGGGTGTTGTCACTTCACTTTGTTGATTGTTTCCTTTGCTGTGCAGAAGCTTTTTAGCTTGGTGTGGTTCCATTTGCCGATTTTTGCTTTGGTCGCCTTTGCTTTTTAGGTCTTACTCAAGAAATCATTGTCCAAACCCATATCCTGGAGTGTTTCCCTAATGTTTTCTAGTTTCATAGTTTAGGGTCTTAGATTTAAGTCTTTAATCCATTTGTGTTTGATTTTTGTATATGGTGAGTGATAGGAATCTAGTTTCATTCTTCTGCATATATACGTTCAGTTTTCCCAGCACTATTTATTGAAGAGGCTGTATGTTCTTGGTGCCTTTGTCGAAAATGAGTTTGTTGTAAATGTGTGGATTCATTTCTGGGATGTCTGTTCTGATCCATTGGTTTACGTGTCTGTTTTTCTGCCAGTACCATGCTGTTACGGTTACTATAGCTTTGTAGTATAATTTGAAGTCAGGTAATGTCTCCAGCTTGTTCTTTCTTCTCAGTATTGCCTTGGCTATTCTGAGTCTTTTGTGGTTCCACATAAATTTCAGATTTATTCATTCTATTTCTGTGAAGACTGTCATTGTTATTTTGATAAGGATTGCACTGAATCTCTAAGTTGTTTTGGGTAGTATGAACATTTTGACAATATTGATTCTTCCAATTCTTGAGCATGGTATGTCTTTCATCAGGGAGGGATGGAGTTAAAGTGTAAAGTTTTTACTTTTCTCTTTGCTTATTTTTTT
>NW_012104098.1:1879884-1882474 GCF_000951045.1 Mandrillus leucophaeus | reverse complement strand
CAGTAGTAAGAACTTACCTATCAATTATAACATTGAATGCAAATGAACTAAATTCTCCAATCAAAAAACCTAGAGCAAATGAATTGATTTTTTAAAAAGACCCAACTATGTGCTACCTGCAAGAAACTCAATCCCCCTATAAAGACACAAATAGACAAAGACACAATAGATAAGGGGATGAAGAAAGATATTCCGTACAAATGAAAGCCAAAAAAGAAAGAGTATCTATACTTATATTAGATAAAATAGATTTTACTTTGCCCAGATCCATCCAAGGAATCACTATCTATGGCAGTTACAGCCTTACAAAATGCATTTTTTAAAGAATAAAACTTGGAAGTCAAAATTTCTCCTTGATCTATAAGCTTCAGAATGGATGTTGTGTTATGAGGCATGAAAAAAACATTATTCTCCTTGTACGTCTTCATCTGAGCTCTTGGGTGATCAGACACATTGTCAATGTGCAGTGACACTTCAAAAGGAATCTTTGTTTTTCCTGAGCAGGAGTTCTCAACAGTGGGCTTAAAATATTCAATAAATCATGCTGTCAACAGATGTGTCTGTCATCCAGGCTTTGTTGTTATATTTAGAGAGCACAGGTAGCAGATTTAGCATCGTTATTAAAGGTCCTAGGATTCTTCAGAATGATAAATGAGCACAGGCTTCGGCTTAAAGTCACTAGTTGCATTGTCCCCTAACAAGAGAGTCAATCTTTCCTGTGAAGCTTTGAAGCCAGGCATTGATTTCTCCTCTCTAGCTATGAAAGTCCCAGATGGCATCTTTTTCCAATAGAAGACTGTTTTGTATACATTGAAAACGTGTTTTTTAGTGTAACCACCTTAATTAATGATCTTAGCTAGATCTCCTAGATAATTTGTTGCAGCTTCGATATCAACATTTACTGCTTCACCTTGCATTTTTATGTTATGGAGACAGCTTCTTTCCTATAACCTCATGAACCAGTGTCTGCTAGCTTCCTACTTTTCTCCTGCAGCTTCCTCACCTCTCTCAGCCTTCATGGAATTGAAGAGAGTTAGGGCCTTGCTCTTGATTAGCCTTTGGCTTAAGTGAATGTTGTGGCTGGTTTGATCTTGTATCCAAACCATTAAAACTTTCTCTATATCAGCAATAGGGCTGTTTTACTTACTTATTATTTGTATGTTCACTGGAGTAGCACTTTACATTTTCTTCAAGAACTGTCCCTTTGCATTCACAAGTTGGTTAACTGTTTGGCACAAAAGGCCTAGCTTTTGGCCTATCTTGCTTTTTACGTACCTTCCTCCACTAAGGTTAATTATTTCTATCTTGTGATTTCAAGTCAGAGACTTCCTTTCTTGAACACTTAGATGCCATTGTAGAGTTACCACAAAACAATCAATAGTAACATTAAAGATCACTGATCACAGATTGCCGTAACAGATACAATAACAATGAAAAATATTGAAATATCATGAGAATTAGCAAAATGTCACACAGAGACACAAAGTGAACACCTGCTGCTGGAAAAATGGCATTGACAGACTTGTTCCATGCAGGGTCGCCACAGACATTGAATTTATAAAAAGCAATCTTCAAAGTGCAATAAAATGAGGTATGCCTATACTGTGTAATTATCTCAAACAGCCCTGATGCTTTCTTAGTGTCTGTTAAGAGTAGGGCAACTGCTCAGTAAAACTGAGCACAGCTACATAAGAATTCAGATGTATAAAACATTGCATTTCCTGCCTTGTGATCCAACCAATTTAGTATGTGTATTTTAAGCTACTATTTTTTCTTTTGAAAAATAAGCTATTTTTCTGAAATTATTTAACATCTTCCAACACAGTATAAAATGAGCTAAATTTTGAAAGAGAGACGAAAATAATTTATTTCAGTTCACCACGAATGTTCGGGAAACAAGGTCTTCAGGAAATACAATTCAGTAGACATTTTAATATTGTTGTTAGATGAAGGAAACATTATTTGGTTGCAGCAACACATAGTTTAGAAAAAAAAAAAACTACAGAATGATTTGCTTAACTTAGAAATCATTATTTCTTCTGTTATTTACATATAAGCTCTCTCTTTCCAACTGGGTTGGAACTCTCTTGCAACTGGGTTGCAAGACTTGGTAAGACAAAATCACCTTATATAAGTGTAGTTTTATTTACCCAATTAATAACTGCTGGTGATAATGGCCTTGTTGATGAAAGCCATCCACTCTGTCAATTTTTTTCATGTTAATTGTAGATAACTTCTATTTGTATTTTTATGATTTTGTATAGTTTTTGTAACAAATTTTATCATTATTATAAGCAAGTCCCTTCTCCTGTTTTCCTGCAATGGCTATATCGGGTTCTATTCTTCTTTTCTACGCAACGCTTCTAATGTAGACAATTTTAATGAGAAAATTTTGATTTGCTCCCAACTTTCCATTTTCAGGCCCAAAATATGACCTCCTTTGCTTTCTTCCATGTATGGTTTATATTTTAGGCTTATTGAGAAATCAGAAGGATCAGTAATAAGAGACCAAAAAATGGATTTAGTATTCTAAATGCAGATTTTTTATATTAATACGAAATGGGAAATGCTATTCTATTTTTTTTAAATT
>NW_012104098.1:1876391-1878914 GCF_000951045.1 Mandrillus leucophaeus | reverse complement strand
TAGATAATTTGTTGCAGCTTCGATATCAACATTTACTGCTTCACCTTGCATTTTTATGTTATGGAGACAGCTTCTTTCCTATAACCTCATGAACCAGTGTCTGCTAGCTTCCTACTTTTCTCCTGCAGCTTCCTCATCTCTCTCAGCCTTCATGGAATTGAAGAGAGTTAGGGCCTTGCTCTTGATTAGCCTTTGGCTTAAGTGAATGTTGTGGCTGGTTTGATCTTGTATCCAAACCATTAAAACTTTCTCTATATCAGCAATAGGGCTGTTTTACTTACTTATTATTTGTATGTTCACTGGAGTAGCACTTTACATTTTCTTCAAGAACTGTCCCTTTGCATTCACAAGTTGGTTAACTGTTTGGCACAAAAGGCCTAGCTTTTGGCCTATCTTGCTTTTTACGTACCTTCCTCCACTAAGGTTAATTATTTCTATCTTGTGATTTCAAGTCAGACACTTGCAAATCTTCCTTTCTTGAACACTTAGATGCCATTGTAGAGTTACCACAAAACAATCAATAGTAACATTAAAGATCACTGATCACAGATTGCCGTAACAGATACAATAACAATGAAAAATATTGAAATATCATGAGAATTAGCAAAATGTCACACAGAGACACAAAGTGAACACCTGCTGCTGGAAAAATGGCATTGACAGACTTGTTCCATGCAGGGTCGCCACAGACATTGAATTTATAAAAAGCAATCTTCAAAGTGCAATAAAATGAGGTATGCCTATACTGTGTAATTATCTCAAACAGCCCTGATGCTTTCTTAGTGTCTGTTAAGAGTAGGGCAACTGCTCAGTAAAACTGAGCACAGCTACATAAGAATTCAGATGTATAAAACATTGCATTTCCTGCCTTGTGATCCAACCAATTTAGTATGTGTATTTTAAGCTACTATTTTTTCTTTTGAAAAATAAGCTATTTTTCTGAAATTATTTAACATCTTCCAACACAGTATAAAATGAGCTAAATTTTGAAAGAGAGACGAAAATAATTTATTTCAGTTCACCACGAATGTTCGGGAAACAAGGTCTTCAGGAAATACAATTCAGTAGACATTTTAATATTGTTGTTAGATGAAGGAAACATTATTTGGTTGCAGCAACACATAGTTTAGAAAAAAAAAAAACTACAGAATGATTTGCTTAACTTAGAAATCATTATTTCTTCTGTTATTTACATATAAGCTCTCTCTTTCCAACTGGGTTGGAACTCTCTTGCAACTGGGTTGCAAGACTTGGTAAGACAAAATCACCTTATATAAGTGTAGTTTTATTTACCCAATTAATAACTGCTGGTGATAATGGCCTTGTTGATGAAAGCCATCCACTCTGTCAATTTTTTTCATGTTAATTGTAGATAACTTCTATTTGTATTTTTATGATTTTGTATAGTTTTTGTAACAAATTTTATCATTATTATAAGCAAGTCCCTTCTCCTGTTTTCCTGCAATGGCTATATCGGGTTCTATTCTTCTTTTCTACGCAACGCTTCTAATGTAGACAATTTTAATGAGAAAATTTTGATTTGCTCCCAACTTTCCATTTTCAGGCCCAAAATATGACCTCCTTTGCTTTCTTCCATGTATGGTTTATATTTTAGGCTTATTGAGAAATCAGAAGGATCAGTAATAAGAGACCAAAAAATGGATTTAGTATTCTAAATGCAGATTTTTTATATTAATACGAAATGGGAAATGCTATTCTATTTTTTTAAAATTGAAATTTCGTTTCTAGAAGAAAAATTTGTTATACTCTGTCAATTTAATTTTATAAGTAAATCACTTTGATAACTCAAAAAGCTAACCCAATAACTTTTTGTAACTTGAAACCAAATACATCTTTCCAAATATGAATCTTTAAATTGACAGTGGCAAGTTTTTCTGAAGTTTGTATAGAAAATAGGTTTTACAGTAAATAGTGAAATGACTCTTATCTGGATTATTGTCACTGAAAGTCATACACTGAAAGAGCAAAGAGAAGCTTTCAATGATTATTACTATTTGATTTATAAGAACTAATTTTCCTATACTGTTCCACATGACATGTGAGGAGAAACATTATCCATCAGTAAATCAAAATAATCTGTTGGTATAACAATCGTTATGTATATTTGATAATCTTGGCCAATTTTCAATTATTGTCATTAGCATTTGAATGAGAAAAGACATTTGAAGCAAAATTCCTATTTAGAGCACAATTAATCAGTAAGGTCATCCATCTTCATCTATAACATGAAAGGATGAAGATAATCTCTGAAACCACTTGGGGAACCTTAAAAATCTGTAATTCTTGTCTCTGGGCAACTGCTATCTGCTCTGCATTCCTGGGTCTCCCAGGGAATCTACTTTTATTGAGTCTTCACAATGACTTAGGTTTACAAACAAAAAATCTAGTTGGAACGAGTAACACTTATGAACAATTAGTGAGTAAAATGCAACATTGTTCAGCCTATAAATACTGCTGCCCTTATGATGTAATGAGTCAAATTCTTAAGTGGGCTGCTGTATA
>NW_012104098.1:1870877-1871851 GCF_000951045.1 Mandrillus leucophaeus | reverse complement strand
TGTCTCACTCTTCTACCTTCTGAAATGGCCACTACATGAATTAAGATGCATACTATTGCAGTCATTATTTTAATTGAAACATAATCATATTTTAAGTTAAAAAGTAGTTATTGTCTATATAGCCTATGCTGTGCTATGGTAAGAGCGAATCGTGAAACCTTAGCCTCTTTACATGTAAAGGATTATTTTTTACTCAAGTAGAGTTGCTAAGGGGCTGACAATGCTTGCTGACAGCTCTCTTCCTAGCAGACATAGCTACATCTTATGACTCTGCCATCTCATATGTTTCCTTCTGAAGTTGCTGTCTCATGATAAGAAAGCTGTGAGCAGCACTGTGGCTTTTAACTGTCTCAGTACAGATACAACACTGCACTTCTGCTCATAGATCATTTGCCAGAACTACTCACAAAACTGAAAGAGAGTCTGAGAAAGGTAAAGGACATTGCCCGTTGGATGAATTTTCCACTGTTGAAAAATTTAAATTTATATATTTTTTCATAATCCATTGAATCTCACAAACATTTTTGTGCTTCTGAAACAACACACTGTTAAAAATACAAACTAACCTAAGACAACTTTCCTTTCTTGAAAGGATTTAATTGCTGTTATTTTAATGTGCATATAGTCATAACGGGATCCAGTCATGATAAATCCAGTCCTCACTGGTATTGAAAATTCTTGGTTTTCTACAGCTTATGAATTCCAAAACTTACCTGGATAAGGTTCTACCCAGAAGCAGAGAAATGGGAGGGTACAGAGGCAATGACTCCACAACTTGAAGCCAAAATAAAAACTAAAAGTATTTACAACAAATTTCCCTGTGCTTTGATTAAAAACAATATCTGGGGGTTTAAAAATTAAAATATTATTATTTTGTGGAGTCAAAGGATGTTTAATCAAACAAGAGCAAGAGATATTTTGGATCTTTTATTGTTTTACAATTTTTGTTTTGGAAAACATAATAAATGCTAGTT
>NW_012104098.1:1866540-1868292 GCF_000951045.1 Mandrillus leucophaeus | reverse complement strand
AAAAAAAAAAAAAAATCTAGAAAGAGAGAGAAAAGAGTATTTCTTAAACTTGAGCCATTATGATTTTTTTGTTACATTTTTAACTATCAGAGAACAAGAAGTACCAGAAACGATACTTCTAACACCTGGTCACAGGCAGACACATACCTGTGAACCTTCTCCAACCAAAGCCATTGTGCTTGTTTTTGTTTACTAATGAGGATGGGACTGAATGATTGGATGTCTGAGCCCCATTGCTTCAATCCAACACCAAATAAGCCAACAGAAAGATAATAAAATGTTGTACAGCTTCTTCAACTGGTTACAAAGCAGAAATATTGTGGTGTTATTTTTTTTTATTTTCTTTTTAGTTGACAAATAATGAATATATATATTTATGGAGTACAATGTGATCTTTCGATACATGTATGCATTTGTGGAATGATGGAATCAGGCTAATTAACATATCCATCACCTCACACACTTATCATTTCCTTATAGTGAGAATATTAAAAATCCACACTTTTATAGTATTTTGAAATCTACAATACATTATTCACTACAGTCACCATGCTGTACAGATCACCAGAACTCATTCCTAATGTCTAACTAATCTTTGTACCTTTGACCAACATCTCTTTCACCATGCACTCTGCTCCCCTCCACTCTGCTTCTGGTTACCGCTATTCTATTCTCTACTTCTCTAAGAGTTTGACTTTTTTAGATTCCACACAGAAGTGAGATCACGTGATATTTGTCTTTCTGTGCCTGGCTTATTTCATCTAGCATAATGTCCTCTAGATTCATTCATGTTGTCACAAATGACAGAATTTCTTTCATTTCTAAGGCCATATAATATTCTATCATGTACATACACTACTTGTAAAAAATCCACTCACCTGTCGATGAGCACTTCAGTTGCTTCCATATCTTGGCTATTTTGAATAATGCTGCAATGGAAAAGGGAGGATAGTGGAAGGGATCTTTAAAGATCCAAATAAAAATATGTCGAACCTAAAACTCCTGTTAGGCAAATTTGCTATGCTTGTACATGTGAGAGCAAACTATCTGTTCTAGCATACCGAGAATCTATGTGCGGTAGCTTCATAAACTTTCGTCGAAGCTGCTGTCTCTGGGGAGTAAAATAATCTTCTAAAGAAGCACAGGAAAGGAATTTAAAACATTTAAATCATTTTGGCAATCCATTTCAATCATTTTCTTTGATTCACCGAATTGTTGGGATATTAATATAAATTTAATATTTGTTCTTGACTTTTCGCAAAAGCTTGTGGTAAAGTAAGACTAGAAGAAAATTGCCTTAATATGATTAGCAATGATCATTCCCAATAGTAATAAAGTTACACTAATTAATATTTAGTATTAAATAATGGCATTAAATTATTAAAGAATAAGAGAAGCATATCAGATATTACAACAATATTTTTGTGGCAATAAAATTATTTTGAGGATTCTAAACAATATAATAAGAAAAGAAAAAACCCAAAAGGAATATTTTATAAAGGATGCTACAAAACTATTATTTTTTTGGACATATTTTTTATTGAGAAATTCCAAAAATGAACTGAAGACCTTTCCGAAGCAATAAGAAAGTCTAATGAGATATTCGAAATCAATTAATCAACATACAAAATCCCATACATATGTGTGTGCATGTAAATGTTTTCCTAATATCAGTAATAACAAGTTAAAATACAGGATTAAAAAGTTGCTGTCGCAGTAGCAATGAATCAGCAATATACGAAGCCTGGGAAT
>NW_012104098.1:1856798-1860920 GCF_000951045.1 Mandrillus leucophaeus | reverse complement strand
TGACCTCAGGTCCTTAGATATTAAGGATATGAAATGGATATTTGCCTTTTGGCTATCATCCATCAACTCTGTCTTCTTTTTGTAACAGCTCACATATTGCCTTTTGTAGAATTTCTTCTCCCCCAAGTTTTATAAGCTTATTGAGATTATAAATGAAGAGTCCTGCCCATACAACCTCTGAATTAGAGAGGTTTTTTTTTTTTTTAACATTTTCAGTATCACAATAGGAAAACAGAATAAAATATCTTACTGTAGTGCGTTTATTCTAGCAGCTGTAGGGCCTTGATAAGACTGAGTTGTTTTGCTACTCAACTCCCAGTGATACCTTGTTTCTCTTTCTGTGCCAGGTTCATTAGCCTTACTGTCAATGCTGTAAACCTCTCAATATCTTTCAAATATATTTATTTCCTGCTTAATGTAGTCAGGATTGGTTTATTTGAAGCATAATCAAAGAACTTGAACTAATGGGAGCTGATATTATAGACAGTGCTAGTATGATCATTCTTGTAACTAAATCTTTGCACAAATTATACTATCAGATATATTCCTAGCATTAGAATTGCTGAGTCAAACACATGCATATTTGAAGACTTTGATATAATCTGCTAATGTGTTTTTTTTTTGGTAATATTATACCTACCAACCATATCTGGAAGCCCTCATTTCCACTCAACTATGCCAATGCTATATATTAACATATTTTAATTATTTTTTAAAATTTGAGATGAATTATGTGCTTACATTCCATTTGATTACTAATAAAGTTGGGCTTTTTTCATATTCTTATTGGTATTTTTAAAATGTCGTTTTTATATAATTTTTGATTTTTTTGATGTATGTGTTTTGCTGATTTCTCATATATGTTGTAAACATTTTCTCAGCTTTTAAATGTATATACACATAAATATACATAACAGACTATGCAACTTAAAGTTTATGTATTTGAATCAATCATCTTTGATTTTCTTTATGTATTCTATCATATTTTGAAAGACCATTTTCAAATCATGGTTGAATAAGTGTTAATCATTTTTCTTTTTCAAGTCCTACACATTATAATTTTCATGAAAACTAAATGTTAACCTTTTGCCAATGATGGTGGTGAATTTCTGCACTTGCCTATGTATCGTGGGCCATGTGACTTACAATACTTTCTTACAGTAAGATTTCTCTGCTACCCACAGGTTATCAAGTAATCATTGTATTTAAGACACATATCTTATGAATTATGTATTATTACTGATTGCTAAAGTTCAAAGAAGTTAATTAACAAAGCTAGCAAGTGGTACAGTAGGCATGCAAATCTGATCTTTTGACAGTAAGTTCAGTGCAAAGCACTTCTTAATAAATGTGAAATATTCTGCAGATTATTTAAGCTCTCTGGGCCTTGGTTTTTTCACTTGAAATTTGGAGTAATAACTGTAACCTACATGAGTCAAGTTTTATGAGAGATAGCAATGTAACAAAGTGGTTAAAAGCAAGGCCTCCTTATCCTGGTTGCCTGGGTGTGAATCCTGGTTCTGGTACCTACTGGTATGAATTCGTCCATATTCTTAATCTCCCTTTGCTTCATTTTTTTAATATATAAAATGAGCATGATAATAACATGCCTACCTCATAGAGTTGCTATGAGGTGTAAATGAGTTATTATCTGTGACACATGTAGAAGCATATCTGGCAAAGGGAAAGTGCAAGATCAGTGTGTTTTCCGCTCACTCATATATAGCACTAAGAACATGACCTGACACTTAATAAGTGCTCACCAAATATAAATATGCCACCTCAGATGATTTCCTACATCAAAGCCACTGCCATTTCAAGAACCGCAAACTGAAAATCCTATACACGATATTAGGTTAAATTAACATGCTTTGTGATTTTCCTCCAAGATTTCTCTTTTTCTTGTAGTTTATTTAGGAAAAAATTAGGGAGAGAGGAAGATTGATGAAGGAAGAAAGCGAGAAAGAAAGAAAGAAAGGAAGGGAGGGAGGGAAAGATCAGTTGACCCCTTCCTCACCAATCAAAGGAACGCATAAGCAAACATCATCAACTTAGTTTCAGAGACACACCTCATAAGGGCAATGTGCTTCCTGACCTGTTTCCAATTCCTATCTCTTGCCCTTACCTGTACATTGTTGGAAGTTATCTTCACTCCTGTCACTCAAGTCCCCATGAAATAGATTTAAGTTTCAAGAACAGAGAGCAAGTACCGGGTAGTATTTCCTTGTTATTTTATATAACAAGGGTATATAACTGGGTAGTATATCCTTGTTATTGTTATATTGTGGCTCTTAAAATAAAGAAATAGCTTCTTTTCTTATCCTCTTCAAAGTCCCAGTGAGAATATTTCATTTTAATGTCTCGAAATTACACTGAATAAAAAAACTTTTGGTATTCTTTCCAAGATCCTAAATCTATTTTTAACATGCAGCTACTACCTTTTATGATATCATTTTATATATTTTAAATGATTATTGTGGTCTTGACTATTTGTCAAACCCACTATATACTGACAAAGGCCAAGTGTTCCTTATAATATTTGTCTCACGAAGGTCTTTCTTACAAATACAAGTTTTCTCTTAAATCTCCTTTAATTTTTCCCCATAAAACTATTGATTCAGTTACCACATTTAACCATGGCAGTACCATAAACAGTCCATCATGTGGGTGATGCTCATTGAATCATGGCTTTAGGGGCCATAGCTAGTAGGACAGTGACTATAATAATCGATCTCTTGTTCCAAAGTCTACAATCTATAACACCAAACTGCAAAGGGAATGAGAAGTATTAGTGCTCAGATGTTCTTAAGTTTCACTCAGCACAGGACATAGAAAGAGATTCAATAGTCAACAACCATTATTGCAAACTGAATCTACCAGGAACCCAGAGAGGCAGTGGGTATTCATGGTGCTATAAGGGAAACACTAAGAAATATAACATATCTTCTACTTCCAAAGTAGATTGCAATTCTGTAGTGGGATAAGCAAGTGACTCAAGATAGACTATGATAAATATCCTAAGGGAGAAACTAATAAGTTAATTAAGAGTTCAAAGGAGGAAGTGAGTACATCTGTTGAAGACAAAAAGAGCAGGATTTATCAACAGCATGAACCTTGGATGATATTGGCTCCAGACTTAACTATGATCCTTCAATTTTATGTGAGGGCTGGAAATCAGGATTTTTATGTAGAATATCCTTTGCTAATGTTGGAAATTTGTCTTTAAAAATCAACATGTAGTCAAATATATGTGCTGAATCTGGCCCAGTAACCATCAATGTACCCTGTGTGGGACAGAGACTATATCTGGAAGTACCATAAGAAGCAGCAACACAGGATTTGGCATCAGACTGGAAAGTTTTCCTGCATTTAGGATATTATCCTTAATAGAGTAGGAAATGGGAACCACTGAGGGGTTGTTAGAGGCATGAAATGCAATTACTAAAACAATGCTTAAGAAAGTTGAAATTAACAGCAGTATGTAAATTGGATTGGAAGGCTGAATTGAAAGGAAAGAAGTCAATTTGGAAGCTGTTGTAATAGACCAACAGGAATACAGTCCAGGGTGACAGAAGTAGCAATGGAGAGAAGACACAGGGATAGTTGCTAGAATGTACAAATATATGCAAAGCTGTTAGCATTCTGTTCATGTTAATCCTTTCTTCCTAACACAATGCAATTCCATTGGAAAATTCATTTTGTTTTTGAAAGGGAGTGTAGCCTCTGGAGCACTTTGGGAGACCAAGGCAGGCAGATTGCCTGAACTCAGGAGTTCACGACCAGCCTGGCCAACACAGTGAAACCCTGTCTGTACTAAAATACAAAAAAGTAGCTGGGCATGGCTGCATGCGCCTGTAGTCCCAGCTACTCTGGAGGCTGAGGCAGGAGAATTGCTTGAAGCCGGGAGGCGGAGGTTG
Organism: Mandrillus leucophaeus; assembly: GCF_000951045.1. NCBI lineage: Eukaryota > Metazoa > Chordata > Mammalia > Primates > Cercopithecidae > Mandrillus > Mandrillus leucophaeus. The sequence continues at coordinate 1,857,003 of NW_012104098.1, read as the reverse complement.
CAGTGAGTTAAGATTGTGTCACTGCACTCCAGCCTGGGTGACAGACTGAGACTCTTGTCTAAAAAAAAAGAAAAGAAAGGAAAAGGAAGGAAGGAAGGAAGGAAGGAAGGAAGGAAGGAAGGAAATAAAGAAAGAAAAGAAAGAAAGAAAGAAAGAAAGAAAGAAAGAAAGAAAGAAAGAAAGAAAGAAAGAAAGAAAGAAAGAA
>NW_012104098.1:1851671-1854161 GCF_000951045.1 Mandrillus leucophaeus | reverse complement strand
GTTCAAATAAACCTGATGCATCTTTTGTGAAACTTGATTCATCTTGGCATTGATATCTGGAGTATCCCTTATCTCCCAACATATCATATGAACTTTTTGGGTTCTGTCTTTGTGTTGAATTAGGTATTCTCTTCGTATCCTCATTATTTAAATTTGCTATCTTGCCTTCAAAAATACACATTTAACAATTCTAATCTAATAGTAATGAGTGGTCTAGAAGGAAAGTCTTCCCATTTTATTATAGAAAATTTCTGGGGTTCTTTTTGGAGATAGGGTCTCACTATGTTACCCAGGCTGGTCATGAACTCCTGGCCTCTAGGGATCCTTCCACCTCCAGCTCCCAAAATGCCAGGATTACAGATGAGTGCCACCACATCTGGCCTAGAAAAGGGTTTTTATTGTATAATCTTTTCACTACTTTTCATTGAAGTTACTGGACCCTTAAACTGTGAAGTCATATCTCTTTTAAGAAAGTGATAGTTTTTTAACGTGTATATTACAAAAAAAATTTAGGGATCAAAAAATGTTGCAATTGTTATTTTAAAGTAGGTGATTGCCTTTTGAATCTTTTAGTTTTGCAAAATTGTCTCTTCTTGATGTTGTAGGTGCCTATGGTGCACAGAGCACAAAGCATTGAGTAACACTGAGTAGTATAATACAGACAATACAGTATAAAGAAGGAGAAATGAAAAGAAATAACTGGGGGAAAACAATAGTAGCAGCTAATGAAATAACTATGTGGTTTATAAGACAGATAATTTGGGGAAGGAATGATAATATGGTTTTGGAGGAATAAACAAGTTACCCGAGAAAGTACAAATCTCTCTACTTAACTAGAAGAGTGTTCACTAGACTGCAAATTAAATTTCTTGGGGGAAAAATGATAACCTATCTCCCATTAAACATTGATAAATTAGCCTAAGTTTTAAAATGATAAAGCTAAGTTACTTTTATATTCTGTTTCAGGAAATTAAATAGGAAAATAATTTTCTCATGAATGAGAGCTATTCTTTCCTTCAAAGTTTATATGTATTGTCATTAGATAACTCTGAATAAATTAAAAAAAAAATAGCAAAATAACATGGAAATAATTCTGGACTTTGAGACTAAAGATTTTGGTTCTCTTACTGGATCTCTGCCTAGTATAGGGTGATTTTTGTCTTATGACTTAACTTCGTCAGCTTCAGTTTCTCCTACTATACCAAATGGGGGAAATAAAAATGTAAAAGATAAAAAATAGAGCCAACTGATACCTTTGTATTCCCAGCAGCTAACAGAATGCCAGAAACATAAACGATGTTTAATAAGTATATTAAAAAATAAATTTATAAAATGGGCATAAAATCACTTTGCAGCATCGGTATAAAGATCAAATGAAAGCAAGGAGATGCAACGATTTTTAAATCTGAAACATTTTATATGTAAATAAAGATATAAACACATAAAATATTTCAATATTCTCTCATGACTAACAAAATGTATTTTATACTGCACAAAGTTTTGTAAATAGCTTTATTTAATTTTTAAATATATTCTCAGTATGTGTATTTAATGTTATATATACATATATATTATTCAATTTATCTAAGCTTTCATGTCCTCACCTGTAAAGTAAGGCCTTGTGTTAATTATCTTCAATAACCTATTCTAGTTGTATCTCTTATGGACAATGTGATATAATATTTTATATAAATATGAAATGATTTAGTACATAAATAGATCAAATATTAGGTAAATTAGAACTTTGTTTCATATAAATAGTATTTTTAAGTAGACATAAAGGTTGCATAACTATTTTTTATCTCATGGAATACTTGATTTGTTATAATATAGAAACAAAAATTACAATAAACCTATCAAAACTCAAAATTCTAAAAACTATCAACATTTACGCAAAAAACATTAAAAAAATATACAAAGCCAAAATTTCAAAACATCTATCAAAAACTTTATTAATCATTGACAATGAGATAAAAAATAGTCTGATTTGCTTTTGAAAGTGAAGAAATCGTGTTTGACAAAAACTGAGCATACGTTTTGGGAAATAATGGGAAACAGAATTGGTGGGGAAAATAGGATATAAGAATTCCTTGAAAAATTGTAAACAGAGGAATAACATATCAGCATGCAGCGAGACCACAGTTAAGGGGAACAGCTAGGAAGGAGTTGCAGTCATTAATGTGGCACTCTTGGGGACTTAAAAGGGGTATTATAAGAGATCAATTCCTGCAGATATAACTCATACATGATCCCTCATTTCTCGCTAATCAACCTAAAAACATGTCTATTCTTATCTTCCTTCAGATCCAGTGACATAATTTTGCAGGCACTAGATGTCACTGTTCTACTTAAGCAAAATAAAATCTAGTCATTCTCAAGTTATAATTGCATCTACCTGTATGTAAATCTGAGTCTGCTTTGTTTCAGATAATTTCATAAATCACTAGGGATTTGTACCTACTGCAGTCCGAAGAAGAACCAGTTCTGTAG
>NW_012104098.1:1843297-1845601 GCF_000951045.1 Mandrillus leucophaeus | reverse complement strand
GAAGGAAAGAAAATCTGGAACCTGGCTGTCCAGATTCTAATTTTGATTTCCCCTCTTACCAAATGTGTAACTTGTGGAAATTAATCAAACTCTCTATTTTCTGTATCTCAATTTTCCTAGCTTAAAATGGGGTTAGGGTAGTCCTTATAGGGTTGTTAGGATTACCTAACTTTCTCTTTCTGTTTCTGTACATGTATGAAACTGTTCTCTGACACAAAGTAAGCATTATGATAAGCGGTCACCTATTTAAAATAATATAAACCACTGGAGTAGATAATCACTTTTTATGTATATAGCATCTACCTACTGACTTCATTTACCAATCCTATTCACCTCCTTCTTTAAAATTGTCCCATAAAATGTAAGACTTCAAATTATATTGTGCCACATGTTTGTAATGTATGAGAGGTACAATTTCAAGGAAAAGAGGATTTCCACCAACCCCTTGGTGATAATTACTTTATCTTCATTACCTTTGTAAGTTTGAAGCTAACTTTCAGCCACAACATAGGCTGATAGAGAAATACAGATTTTTTTCCTAAATATGCAGGTACACACATACTACAAATATACTATAGATAAAATATGGCTACTGCTCTAAATTCTAAGCTCTTTTTTCATTTTATTGATTCTATAATACTAAGTAGAGTGTGTATTCATAAATATCATTTAATATGTTAATGTTTTCATTATATTGAAATAAATTTCTCCTATTTGAAGTTCTCCTTTCTAAGATTTTTGAAAAAAGGAACTTGACTCAGTGGTATGGGAAAGAGTGGGACAAGAAGGCTTTATTCTCTTACCTAGTTCCTTTTATTACCCTTTAAATCAGAGGCATCTAACTCCCTCCTCCCTCAAGGTACCCTGAACCCATGCTTAAGGTGAGGTGGTTGTTTGCTATGTAACCATTGCCTCAAGGGGGATTTACAACTCAAAGTATTCAGATCCTACTTGCTTTTTTTCATGTGTGACAGATCTTGCTCTGTTGTCCAGGCTGGAGGGCAGTAGTGCAATCTTGACTCACTGCAACCTCAACTTTCAAGGGATTCTCCTGCCTCAGCGTCCCAGTAGCTGGGATTACAGGCACACGCCACCATGTCTGGCTAATTTTTATATTTTTAGTAGAGACAAGGTTTCACCCTGTTGGCCAGCTGGTCTTGAACTCCTGAACTCGAGAGCCCTTCCCGCCTCAGCCTCCCAAATTGCTGGGATTACAGGCATGAGTCACCACACCTGGGACTACTGGCTTTTTTTTGTTTAACTTAAATCAGCATTTATTCAGTGTTGTGTATATTCAAGAGAGCCAGGCATCCTGGGCAGACAGAAGGGTAAATTAGACCCCGGCATTTTGCACTGTACCATTAACAAGACAATTCTAGAAAATCTTAGGAACAAATGTTAAGTGTTGCAATTGTCAAATTTAGCTATAGAAAATGATAACTCCAATATGTCTTTTGAATTGAGTTAAGGAGATAAAATGGCTGCAAAAGAGAACTTAAAGTTGAAGAAATAACTAACTCGTTAGTCTCTCAACAGAGATTTTACTTATGTTGATTTCTATATGAAAGTTAATACACTTGCCAAAAAACACAACTTTTGCTTTGACATAATTGTTGAGTTGCTTGGACAGAAACCAACCAACAAATCAACCAACAGGTTCAGCTGCTTACTCAGCCACTCCTCGTTCAAATAAACCTGATGCATCTTTTGTGAAACTTGATTCATCTTGGCATTGATATCTGGAGTATCCCTTATCTCCCAACATATCATATGAACTTTTTGGGTTCTGTCTTTGTGTTGAATTAGGTATTCTCTTCATATCCTCATTATTTAAATTTGCTATCTTGCCTTCAAAAATACACATTTAACAATTCTAATCTAATAGTAATGAGTGGTCTAGAAGGAAAGTCTTCCCATTTTATTATAGAAAATTTCTGGGGTTCTTTTTGGAGATAGGGTCTCACTATGTTACCCAGGCTGGTCATGAACTCCTGGCCTCCAGGGATCCTTCCACCTCCAGCTCCCAAAATGCCAGGATTACAGATGAGTGCCACCACATCTGGCCTAGAAAAGGGTTTTTATTGTATAATCTTTTCACTACTTTTCATTGAAGTTACTGGACCCTTAAACTGTGAAGTCATATCTCTTTTAAGAAAGTGATAGTTTTTTAACGTGTATATTACAAAAAAAATTTAGGGATCAAAAAATGTTGCAATTGTTATTTTAAAGTAGGTGATTGCCTTTTGAATCTTTTAGTTTTGCAAAATTGTCTCTTCTTGATGTTGTAGGTGCCTATGGTGCACA
>NW_012104098.1:1833102-1842997 GCF_000951045.1 Mandrillus leucophaeus | reverse complement strand
GGGTGATTTTTGTCTTATGACTTAACTTCGTCAGCTTCAGTTTCTCCTACTATACCAAATGGGGGAAATAAAAATGTAAAAGATAAAAAATAGAGCCAACTGATACCTTTGTATTCCCAGCAGCTAACAGAATGCCAGAAACATAAACGATGTTTAATAAGTATATTAAAAAATAAATTTATAAAATGGGCATAAAATCACTTTGCAGCATCGGTATAAAGATCAAATGAAAGCAAGGAGATGCAACGATTTTTAAATCTGAAACATTTTATATGTAAATAAAGATATAAACACATAAAATATTTCAATATTCTCTCATGACTAACAAAATGTATTTTATACTGCACAAAGTTTTGTAAATAGCTTTATTTAATTTTTCAATATATTCTCAGTATGTATATTTAATGTTATATATACATATATATTATTCAATTTATCTAAGCTTTCATGTCCTCACCTGTAAAGTAAGGCCTTGTGTTAATTATCTTCAATAACCTATTCTAGTTGTATCTCTTATGGACAATGTGATATAATATTTTATATAAATATGAAATGATTTAGTACATAAATAGATCAAATATTAGGTAAATTAGAACTTTGTTTCATATAAATAGTATTTTTAAGTAGACATAAAGGTTGCATAACTATTTTTTATCTCATGGAATACTTGATTTGTTATAATATAGAAACAAAAATTACAATAAACCTATCAAAACTCAAAATTCTAAAAACTATCAACATTTACGCAAAAAACATTAAAAAATTATACAAAGCCAAAATTTCAAGACATCTATCAAAAACTTTATTAATCATTGACAATGAGATAAAAAATAGTCTGATTTGCTTTTGAAAGTGAAGAAATCGTGTTTGACAAAAACTGAGCATACGTTTTGGGAAATAATGGGAAACAGAATTGGTGGGGAAAATAGGATATAAGAATTCCTTGAAAAATTGTAAACAGAGGAATAACATATCAGCATGCAGCGAGACCACAGTTAAGGGGAACAGCTAGGAAGGAGTTGCAGTCATTAATGTGGCACTCTTGGGGACTTAAAAGGGGTATTATAAGAGATCAATTCCTGCAGATATAACTCATACATGATCCCTCATTTCTCGCTAATCAACCTAAAAACATGTCTATTCTTATCTTCCTTCAGATCCAGTGACATAATTTTGCAGGCACTAGATGTCACTGTTCTACTTAAGCAAAATAAAATCTAGTCATTCTCAAGTCATAATTGCATCTACCTGTATGTAAATCTGAGTCTGCTTTGTTTCAGATAATTTCATAAATCACTAGGGATTTGTACCTACTGCAGTCCGAAGAAGAACCAGTTCTGTAGTTATCTGACAATTTCTAAAGTCTTTTTTTGAAAAGAACAAGTAAAACAAAAAATTTAATTCTACAGAAAAATGAGAACAAAATAAAACTAGAATCACGTCTTCAGAATTTGTCTATAACCTATTTGTCTTGTTAAACTATCTATATTGAACAATGTATAATTTTTTATTTTTGTCTGTCCAGCATCCATAGTTGCACCTTTGAACTCTATTTTGAAATTCCCAATTGGGACTAATCAGGAAAATACCATATTGTTAGTTTCATGCTAAAAAATCCTAAGGGACTAACCTGTCTTCTCTCTGCCTGCTGAGTTAAGTTTGCTCAACTGAACACTCTTTGGGACTTTGAATCTTGATTGAATGGTGCAAGGACATAGGACTGTTGGAGGTGGAGGTGGTTTTTTTTTTTTTTTTTTTTTTTAGGAGCCAGGTGGGGTGCTAGGCTGGTCAGACTGACTGTTCTTGCTAGGGGACTCTCACCATACTTCTTGTGGCTGATTGGTTTAGAGCCCCCTTGATTCCCAGATGTTTCTAAACCTGGGCCTAAGCTTCTTGTTGAGTCTATGACCCATCCACCCTAACACCACCACAACCCCAACACACACGATAGCCTTACAATAAATCTCCTTTTCCTTATGGTAGCCAGGTCAGATTTTGTTGCTTGCAACTACACAAAACAAAACAAAAACATAAATCCACATCTTAAAAAACAATACATGTACTTTGTGATATAAAATGATCAGCTTTGCCTTGTCAAGCTCACACTTGTTGAACTTCTAGGGTTGGGGGAAGCATAAAGGAATAGGTTCTCAAGAAAGAAATTTACAAAATATATACCTGGTCATGTAAGACCTTGATTCTAAACTCTAGCAGATGTTTTTTCCTAGAAGTATCCAGGCAGTTAATTATCCCGAATCTCTAAGATTCTAGTTTTTGGACACCAGTCTTTTTGTTTTGTTTTGTTTTGTTTTGTTTTGTTTTGTTTTTGTTGTTGTTATTGTTGGACACCAGTCTTTGTACATCCTACTTGGCATCACCTTGGGAGATCTGAAGGAAATGAAAAAGAAAACAACAGTATTGTCAAGTATTGTGAAAATTACTGATAATAGAGGCAGCTGTCAGAGGATCCATGGAAACTGCAGGACATAGGCTGGAATTTTACAACTGACACAGGGCCCAGCAGCATGGAAAGAAAACTGACTTGGGTGCAGCTTCCTGTCAGAATTCTAGCTGTTACGATTTTTTGTGGGAGGTAATCTGGTGTGGTAGGAAGGTAACGGACTTTGGCCACAGGCACACCAGGTTTCTATTCCCAACTCAGCTAGTTGTTAGTCATACTAACTTAAACAATGTACTAGTTCTCTGATTCCCAATTTTCTTTTCTCGAAAATAATGCCATTTCTCAAGGAATTGAGAGGCGTACATGGAAATGGTGTTTCATTCCCTCTTCTCTATCTCTTCCCCTACCTTTGCTCACTCCAAGGAACCTGGTCTGGAGATGTCAGATGTGGGTAAGCCAAACAGGTGACTGATAGTGAAAGGATTGTGAAAAGGAATCACATGTGCAGCACTCTGAGACAGTCCTGGGATTACAGTACTAACTTTTAGAGCCTGAGAGAATCTTACTGATCTCATACATTTGAGGAAGGAACCAAAGCGGAGAATTTTAGGGTATTTTCCAACCTAATTAATAACCAGAAGCATGTATTTAACAAGGACCTTATTTCACACAAATTTCCAGTCCATTTTTATATTACTAAAAACTATGATCTGAAAATGCGATCTATTAAAAAGATACTTTTGACATAATGACCCGTTCCGAGAGCATTTGCATTTTAAAGTACTGACAGGCAGATGAATATAGAATATTATTTGCGTGGTGTTTTTTTACACGGGGGGCATCCCTAGCTATCTTCAAATAACATAATGCAGGTGTCCAGCTATCTGAACAGGTGTAACAACTGGAGTTTGCCGAGACTGCCAAGGCAGAAATATCTGAAGGTTCATTTCTTTTCTTTTCTGTATTTTTTCAATTTTGAAAATTAGAAAATATAGAAAAGTAAAAAGAAGAAAATAAAAGTCTTTTAAATTTGACCAACTAGAAATAAACTGTTAAATTATTGCTTCATCTTGTCCTCCCAGTTTTTCTTGTTTTCTCTCTCTCTCTCTCTCTCTCTTTTATTTTTTATTTTTTTTATTTTTTTGAGACACGGTCTTGCTCTGTCACCCAGGCTGGAGTGCAGTAGCTCAACCTCGGCTCACTGCAACCTCCACCTCCAGGGTTCAAGCAATTCTCCTGCCTCAGCCTGCAGAGTAGCTGGGATTACAAGCATGTACCACCCTGCTCAGCTAATTTTTGTATTTTTAATAGAGACCAGGTTTCACCATGTTGGCGAAGCTGGTCTCAAACTCCTGGCCTAAAGTAATCCGCCCTCCTCGGCCTCCCAACGTGTTGGGATTACAGATGTGGGCTATCACGCCCTGCTGTTTTCTCTCTCTCTTGCCCTCTCTATGAATATTTCACAAAAATGTGATTGTGCAATGCATATGTTTCATAACCGTTCATACTTAGGCCAGATTCAAGGCAAGGTTAATTTGAAGTGAATGTATTTCCTAGTTTATAAAGTAACTTCTGGTACATTCACTCATTTATAGTTTGTAACCATAGGTCTTTGAGAGGGAAGGTAGCAAATTATATATATTTTTAGAAAAGGGTGGAGTTACATCAATAAGTGCAAGTCCCTCCTTCTATCCAAAAGGATCATTATAGAGAAAAAAATACTAGGACAATGGAGAGTGATTCTTTACACTTTATATGAAAAAGTAAAATGTTCCTCCCAATAAATATTGTTTTCACAAGGAGAAAAACTTACATTATGTCAGATAAAAGGTGACAAGTAGGGAAACAGAATGTATAATGCCATGCAGCCCTGATGTCTCACTATGTTGCATAAACGTGGCATTAAATTTCTGTAGTAAAGTAATCTTAATAGTTCCAAAAAGGCAAAGAAATTTTAGATCTTCTGTGCATATTAGTTTAGAAATGTAAAGGGTAAATAAAAGAGAAAGAGTGAAATTCAAAAATACCCGAATACACTTTAGATGTTAAAATAATGTGTCTGTTTGATTACAGAAGTTAATTAGTCTTCAGTGTTGCCTTTTTAAAATTTTTCTTAAAGTGTATATATTCAATAAAGCCAGCAGCCACATTTGTCTGGTATACTGGTGTATCTTGAATGCCTACACCTTAGAATGTCTCTAGTACTTAGCACTTTCCTGCAAAAAAGGAGCTGCTTAAATATGTTTAACAAATATATTCAACTCATCATATTTCCACAAATTAAGAAGAATAGAAGTAACTCAAATAGTCCATATTTCAAAACTAGCATATTTATGACACTAAAATTAATATTAATTTTTTTAAATTATGCATCAATGAATGAATGTACTCTTACAATATTTTTAGAAATCCCACTTTCTACAATGCATTATGCTGTGTGCAAACGAAAACCAGACACTGTTCCTGCCTTCATAGAGCAGAATCACCAATTAAAAATGTGTCTGATGTTCTGAGAAATATACCTTTGAAAGTAAACAATGAAGCTATTTAGAAAAGACTCAGCTTTTAACATTGGCAGGTCAATTTCTCATTCTGCTTCCCATTAATGGGCCCTTCCCTGATTTTAACTTCATGCTGGGACTTCATGACTGTGCTGTTGGGATTCTCAATACATAATAGATTTAAATTTACGTTAAAGAAATGGATCCAGAACTTCAAGGGAAATCTGGTTGGAACCACGTATGCTAAGTGAGATTCTACATCTCTGATAAGGAAAAGGTGGATAAAGTACTGGGTGGATGGGGTAGAGATGCCCATGATAGTAACAAGCGTAAAGAAGGAAGATCAAAGGTTATAAAACAAATACTTACTTATCTGATAATTTACCTATAGTTTTCCCTACTGGTCAATGTAGGTTGGCTGACAATGAAATGAGATAAAATACACAGGTTTCTTAATTTTCACACAATGCCTAATAGGAAAAATCTTAAAGAGATATTTGTTGTATTTCCAAGTGTGTTATATCATAAAATCTTATTGAAACACTTTTAAAATCTATGGCCAGGAATCATTTTGAAATGATCGGGAACTCTATACTGTTTCTCTCATTCCATCAAATGAAAGCTCTTCTTTTCTGTTTTTATGTGCCCTATCATTTATTATACTGTATTGGAGAACAAACAGAACCTCTAGCCTTTTTTGATTAATGGTATAAGGACTAACAACTGAATGAAGAAAATCATTTATTAATTGCTATAGATAGCAAGCTTAGTATAGATTTTCCAGTACAGTAGCTTGTCCTAACTCTGCCCACAAGGAAGAGAAAGCCTCAGAAGGAAGCTGATAGAATATTTGCAGAAAAAAAAGATCAATGTTAACAATGTTATGGCATTCCTCAGCACACTGTGGCACAAAGGTCATATAGATTCTCAGCCAAGGCAGAATATCTCAAAAATTTCTTGAAAGGGCAAGGCCATACTTATTTAAAAAATTAAGTATAAGGTAATGCTGAAGACTTTTATATGTTCTGCCAGTGTGTGTATTTGTGTGCCTCTGTAAGGTTGAATATAGCTGAAGAATTGGTTTTGTTTTCTCAGGTACCTCGTTTAACCTTTTTAAAAGACAGTAGCCACAGAATCCCGCAAAAGCCAATTTTCTGTCCATGTTTCTAAAAACTCCTGATGTTTATGACAAATTTATTGGAAAGGATAGAAATGTATTATTGTACTTTCCATGCACAAAACTCAAATCATTAGAAAAGGATTTAGTTAAAAGAGGTCACAAAAAGTTCTATTGGGAATTGAAGTTTGGCCTTGGAATGGATGCGGGATAAGGAATACAATTTTGACATCTTCTCATTCACAAGCTACACTTATAATTAACATTTAAAAGCTTCTAATTAAAAATAAAAATACAATGATTAATCATCTAAATTGACTGTGGTGAGGGGAAGGAATACAAATGCTTATGCTTCTTTTGGGGATTACATCATACACATTTTCTCATGTAAAGCTGTAGCCCTTAGTTTTTCAATTGTTCTTCCATCCTCTACCTTTCAACCAATGATACCAAACACAGCAACACTGATCATCTGTGATGGATTTATTTTAGTGACTCTTCACTTAGCCCAAATTTCTTCTGCCCACCGCTAGAATTACGGATATGTTGCAGTGGGCCAAGACACTTGGTTATAAAACAATTCCATCTCAAAGCCCACAAGAGAATGGTCAGGAATACAGCAGGGGAGAAGATAAAGGAAAACAATGCTGGGTTCTTGAGGCTACACCTGCTACATTTTTCTATGGGAATCTGTTCTTCCCATCCTATGTGAAATTCTTTATCTATAACTGTGTCCATGTTCATCCACGTTGGGAAAATCCCTGAAAGACCATGTAAGATTATCTGGTGAGCTACTATGTGAAGAATATAATTTATTTTAACTCAATGAAATGGACTTTATATTTCTTTCTTTCAAAACATGAAATGGAAGTACAGCTTCAAAGTTTTAAAACTGATCGTGAAATAATTTTAGACAAGTGTTCTAAGAAGAAGGAAAGAAAAAACAGAACTAGTTGACATTTCCTGACTATAATCTTACTGCTTAATTTACATAGGCACTAGAGTACTAACCTATTGCACAAATTTACCTACAAAATTGTTCAATATGTGCACCCACATGGATGACTTCATGTTTCATAAACATGTTGAACACATCAAACATTCAAACAAATCCAGGAAATCTTGGAGTTCAAATACCATGTTGAGTTTTTTGACATAAACAAATATTGCTTATAAACAGCTGGTGAATGGTTATCATGAAGTACGGCAAAAGAAATATGTGGAAGGAATAAGCATTATCCTCATCTTTTTTCCAGAGCAATCTAAAGAGCATAGTCCACCATTTGAACATAGCAAACAGTTAATTTATAAAGAAATGATTCATACATTCTATGTCAGAATTTGAAGAATAACCAGGAAGCTTCCTCAGCACTCTAAGTAGTCATTATTAACGATGGTAATAGGTACCATTTAGTGAATACCTACGTCATAGAAAGTCCCAGGCACTTTATATATGTATTTGTCTCACTATCTTGGTAATTTTCAGCCTACTCCTCTCTAAGAAAGTTACAATGAAATAGTTAATTTAATTTTCGATTTTCAGTGAGAGACCAACAGAAATTTTTTAAAAAATTGGTGATCTTGCCATGTCAATTGCTAATTAGTGTCATTCAGCTATGCCCATGTAGAAGCTCTGTACCACAGTAGAATAATAAACTAGGTCATTGCAAACCATAAAGGGCCTTGTGGTAGATCAATCCCAAAGTAGCAAGGAATCTGAGAGATCATCTAATATGATGCTTTCATTTTAAAGATCAGAAAACTAAGGCCAAAGAGTTTGTTTGATTTGTCCAAAGTCAGACAGTGAGTCAATGGTGCAAATAAGATTATGTATTATAATTAATGAGTTAATTCAGAAACCAAGATAATTTTCAACGTTAACTTTTTCCCCAAAGGCTAAGACTAATTCAGTTTCTTTAAAACATAATTCATATCTTCAGAAATTATATTTTTTTTATTTGGTTGATGTTTATTCTGTGTGTGTGTGTGTGTTTTGTGTGTCACTAAAGATCAGAAGTGTCACCAATTGATTAGAAGGGTCACACATCAGAAAAGAGTCTTCTTTCAGTTTTACTGATACTTTTGAATAGTTTAAATCTATTTCAATTCTCCTTGAAATACACATGCATCAATCTGTATGCCAGAGACAAATGATACGCTCTTTCTTGCCTACATTATAGTGAGTTCATCAGCCGTAAAGGAATAGCAAGTAAGGTATGGTTTATTTCCTCTGCAGCCAAATGGATAATTTTAAGGCTTATTAAAATTATAATTTCAGTTTAAATGGCTGAATGAGGATGGTGGCAGTTTTCCCAGATGGTTTCTTTTAGTATCATATTTGTTACCACAAAAACATCATTAATTACCTGCTGAAATTTTCATCATAATGATGATGGTAAAAGAATAACAACTTTTTTTTAAGGAATACAAAAAAGCAATTAATTTTGCCAAATAATTAAAACAGCAAGGAAGTAATGTTTATTTATATTATAAGTAATTAAATGAAACTTAGATGATAAGCTAAATTTTTTGTTATTCTGTCACCAATGCAAGAGTTAAAGTGTAACATCAAATTGTTAATGTAACTATTTCTTTAGAGTAAATCTTACAAGATAACATACATATTGAGTTTGAGATTTTTTTCAAAATAATTACATGATATTATTGGTAGTATGATGGTAAATTCTAGCATTGAATTATCTAAAGTAGTACCCAGTTCCATCAATAGTTTGAAAAGTTTTAAAAGTTAAAGAGCTGTTGGTTTCTACAGGGTCTGCATTGGCCTCCTCCTCGGGTGACTGGGCCCTGCGGCAATAGCGCCTTCTTGAGCCCTGAGGATTGGCTGCCCTGAGCCTGCCTGCAGCAGCCCTCTCTCCAGCATGGTGTGGTGAAACACCAGCTGCTGTGAAGATATACCCTTAGATACGAGCTGTCCGTTAATATGGTAAAAATACTTTTTGCGGAGGTGCGCCCAAGATGGCCAAATAGGAACAGCTCTAACCTCCAGCTCCCAGCATGAGCCACACAGAAGAGGGGCGATTTCTGCATTTTCAACTGAGGTACTGGGTTCATCTCACTGGGGTGTGTTGAACAGTTGGCGCTGGTCCGCAGGTGCAGCCTGACCAGCAAGAGCTGAAGCAGGGTGAGGCATCACCTCACCTGGGAAGCACAAGGGGGAAGGGAATTCTTTTTCCTAGCCAAAGGAAATTGAGATACATAATACCTGGAAAATCGGGTAACTCCCACCCTAATACTGCGCTTTATCAAGGGTCTTAGCAAATGGCACACCAGATTATATCCCACACCTGACTCAGAGGGTCCCACACCCACGGAGCCTCCCTCATTGCTAGCACAGCAGTCTGAGATCTAACTGCAAGGCAGCAGCAAGGCTGGGGGAGGGGCTCACACCATTGCTGAGGTTTAAGTAGGTAAACAAAGCCATCAACCTAGGTAGTACCATTCAGGACATAGGCATGGGCAAGGACTTCATATCTAAAACACCAAAAGCAATGGCAACAAAAGCCAGAATTGACAAATGGGATCTAATTAAACTAAAGAGCTTCTGCACAGCAAAAGAAACTACCATCAGAGTGAACAGGCAATCTACAGAATGGGAGAACATTTTTGCAATCTAGTCATCTGACAAAGGGCTAATATCCAGAACCTATGAAGAACTCAATGAAATTTAGAAGAAACTAACAAACAACCCCATCAAAAAGTGGGCAAAGGATATGAACAGACACTTCTCAAAAGAAGACATTCATACAGCCAACAGACATATGAAAAAATGCTCATCATCACTCGCCATCAGAGAAATGCAAATCAAAACCACAATGAGATACCATCTCACACCAGTTAGAATGGTAATCATTAAAA
>NW_012104098.1:1818519-1831897 GCF_000951045.1 Mandrillus leucophaeus | reverse complement strand
AAAAAAAAAAAAAAAAAAGAAAGGAAAAAAATTAGCTTGGAATATAAGAAGTGTCAACTTTTGACAGTGGTATCAGTGGAGATCTGTAGGTTTTAGAATTTTTAGATGCCTGTTATTTTCCTCCGTGTACATTTCCATATTTTCCAAACTCTCTACAGTGGGTACTTACATAATTTGTAGTTAAAAGTAAACAAAACCCAGTGTTTTAAAGGCAATTAGGCTTCTACATTTTGTCCTATAAAGTAGCAGGGTTGAAGATATTTTTTTCCAAGTTGGAGAAAAAAGAAACAGAAACTCGCCAACTCTAAAATCATTACTAGTATTTGAGCTTAACAGCGCTCACCCACTTTCTTCTTATAGTACTTTGTCCCTGAAAAATGTTAAGGACCTATTTTCTCTGACATGTTCATGAGTAGATCCTTTTCTTCCCTTCTCTGCCTTTAATATTCTCCTTATCAACAGTCATTTCTAAATAGTCCTGTATTGAAGGTATTTACAAGGTATTAGTAAGAGATATGAAATCCTGGCTCAGACCCCCATTACCTGCTCCATAGTACTCTTAATTATGTTAGAGAGGTAGGATTTACAATTTAGAAAATAGCATGGTAGGTTTCAAATGAGTGGTACATTACAACTTTTACTTCATCCCCCAATAATGTATTTTAACGTGATGCAGGTAACTCATATGCCTTTTCAAATTAGCCTCAGAACACATGTTGTTACTTATCTTATGACAACTTTCTGTGGAAAAAACTTCTGTCAGATCCAAACACCATAAATACTTATCCATTCCATCAGTAATTGGTGGGTTTTTAATCTCAAAAATATTTTGAACTGCAAAATTGATTTTTTTTAAAAAAATCCCTTTTTTAGTTACTGGAAAATTGACAGCTATGTCTGTGGCCTGCTCCAGTGTCTGTGTCAAGTATAGGTACATATTTTTGCTTCAACTTTTGTTCAACTCTTTTGGCTCCCAGCTTTGTTTCCATTAATTTGCCTCAAGTTTAAATTGAGCTCCCGTATTTATTTTATGTGTCTTTATAAACCACATTAAATCCTTCCTAAAGAATATAATATTGTGGTACTTATTCAAGATGGATAACTAGAAGCAGCTAGCAAATTCTCTTCCATGGAGATAAATCAAAATAATGAATAAATATTCGCAGTTTGAAGAGATAGCCTGAAAGGACACTGGAATTCATCAGAGAAGTTAATGGGAGTCGCAAAAAGCAGAATGAAGCCAGGCAGCCTGCTGACCTGGGATCTGCATAGAGTGGGAAGAAGCTCCCTGACACAGGGAAGGAGTGAATGAGTGCTCCACGCTCCCACCATGGACTTTCAGAATCCTAGCTACAGGAGCCTCTTGAACGCACCTGGGCCTCCAGTCTAACACAGGGAGCTGCCTGGAGATCATGCAGAGGCTTTGCCTGAGCCTATGTGTATGTCATTCCACAGGCCTTTGATGCTGGATAGCTGCAGACCTATGAGAGCTGCTGCCACCTTGCTAGGGAGGGATCTAAGGGTGGGGGGGCAGGCACTTTCGCATGCCCCAAAGACTGATACCACTGCCACTGTCACGGTATAGAGTAGCAAGCCGACTGTGTGCCTCACAGTTGCTTGTCTCTGCTGCTCCTGCTAGGAGAACCTTCTACAGGGGCCATTCTGGCTATGACCTGGTGCGTTTTTGAGATCTGAGCCTGCAGATGCCTGTGATCTGCCCTGGGCATCCTGCTACCATCACCACAGTCGCTACCACCACTGCCAAACCAGAAAGGCAGCATGGAGACTGGGCATCTTCTTGTGCCAGACAAAAGATACCGCCTGCTCCTGTGAGCAGGGCACAGCTGCCTGCCTCCACTGCTCCTGCTGATAGAGGCCTATCATCCCAGGTGACAGGCCTGCAGTGCAGCCACCGTACCCCCACCTGAATATTTCAGCTGTGGCCTGGAACCCTCCTAAAAGCCCAGCCAGTAGATGCCTGTGCTCTCTCCCTGGCTGCTGCCACCTGAGGGTTCTGCAGCTGCCTGAGCATTCAGCCTGCAGCCATCTGAGCATTCTGCTGGAGGCCTCTGGGCCAGCCTGCCCCTCCTATCATAGCCAGCACTTGAACCCTAGGGAGCTGAGATGTCTGTTGATCCAGCCGTGGTCCAGACCCTCTAGGGCACAGGCATGCCATCCAGAGAGCCATGTAGGGACCTGAGGATTGGAGAATTGCCAAACCTAATCCACCATCACTGTCACCTAATCACTGTCTGTGTTGGCTGATGACATGATGTTACACTTAGAAAACCCCCAAATCAAGTACTGTATGTCCTCTCTTATAAGTGGGATCTAAACAGTGGGTTCACATGGACATATAGAAAGAAATAATAGACACTGTGGACTCCAAAAGGGAAGAAACTGGAGAAGGGTGAGGGTTGAGAAATTACCTATTGGCTACAATGTTCACTACTTAGGTGATGGGTATACTAGAAGTCCAAACCTCACCACTACACAATATATCCATGTAAGAAACCTTCATCTGTACCCCCTGAATTTACAAAAGTAAAAAATAAAAACGTGTGTTTACAGGAAGAAGAAGAAGAAGGAGGAGGAGGTGGAGGAGGAGGAGGAGGAGGAGGAAGAAGAAGAAGAAGAAGAAGAAGAAGAAGAAGAAGAAGAAGAAGAAGAAAGGAGAAACTTAAGGTATCTTTGAAGCCAAAGAATTGAAAAAGAAGTAATGGGAAAAGCTATCTATTATACAATTCTCCTTTTTTGACCACTTACGTGATTACATTCTGGAAAATGAAAAACTACAGGGAAACAGATCTATGGTACCAGAGTCTAGGGTTGGGGAGAGGTTTGTTAGAAAGGGATATGGTAGAATTTTGGGGGGTGATGGAATTATTCTATATCTTGACTGTAACTATGGTTACATAAGTATATGTGTTTGTCAAAAATCACATGACTGTGTACTAAAAGTGAGAATTTTACTATATGTAAATTATATATTATAAAATAAATTAAAACAAAGAAGGTGATATTAATAAATAAATAAATGGAAGTACTACAAGGATTACAGAAACATATCAGACAATTTAACTTATGCTGTCATAACAAACTACTTCAATTTTTTGAGGACTCACAAACAAAAAAGGTCATTATTCATTCACACCACATGTTCATCAGGATATGCTTCAGCTAAGTTCAATTTCATCTTTATTCTGAAATTCAAGCTGATTTGGGACATTGCAGATCTCATAGAAGAGGGAAGAGGGAAAGTGATGGCTTTTAAAGCTACTGCTCAGAACTGGTACCTATCACTTTCACTCATATTTCATTAGCCATGAAAACCTGATATGGTTTGGCAAACAACTGGCTATGGTTAATGAGATACAAGGTACCTATGAAAGCGATAGGTACCAAATGTGGCAGAGATGTGTACTCCTCCTACAGGTAGGGACCACAGATATTTGAGGAGTAACAATCTATCCCATGGAAGAAGAAATAAGTGTGCTTTGGGGTTTTCGAAGAAGTCTACAACCAGAGGACGGGATATACAATGCAAAATGCTAGGTGTCATTCTTTGGTTTCTGTACCTGCAAAATGGGTATGATTATTTTGAAGAGGAAATGAAACTAAAACTTACTAAATATTCAATGAATATTGGTCCTTATCACTTGATTTTGTAGATTCACGGGAAGTCAAATGAAGGAGGAGGTAAGTAAGCATCTAAACTAAATACGTGTGAGACTGAACTTTTTGACTTTTGCTTCCAAGCTTCTTCCATCTGCAGTCTCCCCATCTCAGTGGATGACAAGTTCATGCTTTCAGTTCCTCAGGCTGAATCCTGGCAATTTTCACTAACTTCTCCTTTTCTTAAGTCCCATACCCAATTTATCAGTAAATTCTGTCAGCTCTAGCTTGGAAACATATTCAGAACTCACGCATTTCTTACCACCTCCACTGCTACAACCCCAGCCAAAGTCATCAAAACATCTGCCTACATTGCCACAATTGCCTTCAAAATATTCTCCCTATTTTAGTTCTCCACATTGTATTCCCAGTGTCAGCCAAATTTTCTTTAAAATGTCTAAGTCCAAACATGTCACTTTTTGCTCAAAACGCTTCAATGGTTCTCTACTGCACACAGAGTAAATCCCAAAATTCTTTAATTAACTTCTAACATCCTATATAATCTGATTCCCTTATCTCTCTGGCCTAATTTCTTACTCTGTTCACTTTGTTCACCCTCTGAACCCTTCCATGCTTCAGCCATTCTTGCTGTCCTTTGAATGCGCCAAGCATATTCCAACCTTTGGGTCATTGCTGTGGCTACTCCATGTGCCTGAAATGCACAGACAGCTAACACCTTCACCTCCTTACACCTTTGCTTGAATGCCATCATCTCATTAACACCTTCTGTAACCCCATAATACCCAGGGAAGTCCTGCCTCACTTTTTCTACTTTGTCATTTTTTATGGCACATTTCACCTCCCAATGTACTGGATAATATGGTTATTTGCCACGTCCATTGTTTATTGTCTATCTCTCTCTGCGGAATACTTGTTCTATGAGTGCAAAGAGCTGTGTTTCATTCACGAATGTTTCTCAAGCACCTGCAAGAGCATATTACTTAGTAAACATTTTCTTGATTAACGAGTGTACTATTGTGGAGGTAATAACTAAAAAACTTTGGTGAGTGACTGGATATAGTGGAGTGGAGGTAGCATAACTTATAGGAAAGAAAGGAAGAAAATGAACAACTCCAAAGTTAAGTTTTAAGCCTGAAGGTTTGTCCCATCTTTTCTTCTGAAAAAAGTCATTGGTATAGAAATCCACTGAAACAATACCTATTCATGTTTCAATTTTGTGACTCAACATTCAAGTTCATGCCTAATGGAATGTTACTCAATAAACTTGAATTTTGTAACTAAACTAGTTAGTATACACGTAGAAAAGACAGATAAATCTATTCCAAGATATTAAAAGAAAACTTAGAGGAGATCACTATAACTATGACTATAACTATACATAATATAACTGTGTAATTAGTGCATTAAATTTAATTATTATGTATAATATGGCTCATTAGACTGGTGACAGATCAAGATTTTAAAAAAAGGTCTAGAACACTCAGTTAAGGCAGAAAGCACCAGCCGGGCATGGTGGCTCAAGTCTGTAATCTCAGCACTTTGGGAGGATCTCAGGCAGATCACCTGAGGTCGGGAGTTTGAAAGCAGCCTGACCAACATGGAGAAACCTCGTCTCTACTAAACATACAAAACTAGCCGGGCGTGGTGGCATGCGCCTTGTATTCCCAGCTACTTGGGAGGCTGAGGTAGGAGAATCACTCAAACCCAGGAGGTGGAGGTTGCAGTGAGCTGAGATTGCACCATTGCACTCCAGCCTGGGCAACAAGAGCGAAATTGCATCTCAAAAAAAAAAAGTTAGAGAAAGCACCTTGAAGTCTGTGGCCATACCTTGTACTATTTTACTCCTATTAGCACCAAACATATGACAGCACACACAGTAAGAGATTAGAAAGTATTTATTGGTAGATTAGAAATGAATTGATTGCATTTTAGATATAGCTATATTGCAAACTTGACTTCAAGGCCAGATGTTCTCAAAGAGGTCAGTTAAATCACAAATCTACAAATCTGCTGGAGTCCAGTTTATTAGCACATTTTTAATTAGTCATAGCAATTCTTTCCATAGCATAGCTTGCAAAGGACATTATATTAATCAAAGCCCTAGAAGAACACACATGACACATTGAAACTTGCTAGTAGAAGAGAGTTTAATAAAAAGGACAAAGTATGAAGGTGTGTACAGGGTTTATGGAAGAGATGCTGCAAGATATAGTGCAACTCCCCAAGAAGAGCATTGTTGGGGAGCTGTTATTACCCCTGGGTCTGAAGAACATGAGGAAAGAAGAGTTACTGAAACCTGGAGAAAAAATTCTATGGAGAAGGCTGCTTGGCAGGAGTTGTGGCAAATTGCCTGGAGGAATAAATACTGTGGACTTTTTTTACACATTCCCATCTGCTACCACCAGTGCCTCCCATTGGCTAAATACAACTGGAAGCCAAGGGCAAGAAAACCCACTGATGTGGTTTGTGGAAGTCCACCTTCCAAGGCACAAGACAGGGAGGAGAAGATAAAAAGGTCATCTGAATAGGCAAACGGAAAACACCCAGCACAGGGAAGAATCAATCCTTTCACTAAAGATGGTGAGAAGCTGTATTATAGCAATTCCTAGATCTCTTAATACAGTAGATTAAAATAATGTTTCCTTGACATAGACAAATGGACATTGACTCAATGTCAATGTGTGTGTAGAGTTCCTAGAAACTTTTATATACACATAGATTATATTAAATTGTTTTTTACAAGGATGATAAAAAGAGTATAGAAATAGACTTTTAAAATGATCAATTGAAAGCCAAGAGAAAGAACTTTTAAAAACATTTTATACTAGAAATAGATTATGAAAAACCTCCTTCATGAATTGCTTACGAGTTTGCATTTATACAAACTCCATTTCCCATTACTATAATATGAATATTTTAGGGCTAATTTTACAACTGCAGTTCCACTAATATGTTGCTTTATAATGCTTTCCATTAGCAGAACCCATTTTTTGTGAAATACATTGATGTATTTTAACTTTATTTTGTGTGACATAAAACCTTTTTATGTCCTCATAATCATCAGAATTTTATGTTTTATTTGTCAACCTGTTAAGTGTCCCTTAACTTGTTGATAATTTTAATTACTCTTAAAAGCTGTTTATTCTGATAGCTTTAACACCACACAAACTTCATTTTAAAAATTATGTTGATAAAAATATAGTGAGTGCACATATACTTAAAAATAAAACTACTATTTAAATTGTCTTTGGTAACTTGTAATTTTCTCCCTTGTAGGGCCTGTATTGCAGGAGCTAAATGATTGAAACTAAATTTCCGAGAACCCTGCTATTGGAATCCACAATGAGAGACTCTTGCTTTGGACTTTGAAGGTAAAAGAGAAACTTTTGTGAAATTATTGCTTCTTCAGTAGTACTTGAGAGAGATGGGGATTTTGACAGATGGGAGGTTTTGCAGAAGTATTATCTAGAAAATTATCCACCTTAGTGCTGGAGGCAGCCTTGAGCCTCACTGGTACTTCCAGGGGTTCCTGCAACTTCTGGACTCCTTGAAAACTAGAAATGACCCCACAGTTTAGAAGTGGACTCTCTGACTTTCAGTTGTCCTTCCTTTCTTATGGATTTGTGGGCATCTACCTTTACTGTATTATATGCTGTCCTACAAATATACTTTCCTGCTTGAACACTTTAAGTTGTTTCTGCTTTCCTGACCAAACCTAAACCAATACAAAACTTGGTTTAAAAAGGCAGTGAGGGGAGGTACTGCCAAACAAAAATAGGTGATGCTACCAAATGGCCAAGTGATGAGATGTAAGGGAATTGTTTTGGGAGAGGCTGGAAATCTGGATATGCAATGGAAAAACCTTTAGGAAACTTTCACGTGTGATAACTCTACAGAGTAGAACATGAGTCTTAAAGAGCAATAGTATGCAGAAAAAGTTAATGTAGCAAAGCTGAGGTTGCTATCTTTAGCAAGTCCTGACTGAAATTTTGGCCCTTACCTGGTGTCTGGGAACAGATTTCAGGAGGGTTCTCACTATTTCTTGATAAGAATGGCTCACTGTGCCTAAAATATTCATGAAACAATATGGTTTTGCTTGCATTCAGGGAGATTGTAATTTTGGTATGTGCTAGTCAGAGGGTGCCTCCATGACCAGCCCTCATTAACAACTCTGGCCATTTAATCTCAGATGAACTTCCCTGCTAGACAACACTTCACATGGATTGTCACCATTTGCTGGGGGGACTAAGCACATCCAGTGTGAATCCACTGGGAAAGAACTCTTGGAAGCTTGCACCTGGTTTCCTCCAGACATCACCCCATGTGCCTTACATTTTGCTGATTTTGCTTTGTATCATCTCACTGTAATAAATCATAGCTGACTATATCCTGAGTATGATTACATCCTGAGTCCTGCGAATGTTCCTAGCAAATCATCTAAGATGGGGATGGCCTTGTAGATCACTAACACAAGTGGGCAATCACATTTCTCTCAGATTGTTGAACTGAGGTATAATTAAAGAATTTCACCCACTCTAACAGAAGAAAGTCTTCATGAATCCTGCCCAACTGACTCTGAATAACTCTCATTGGCTATGGACCAGTGACTACTGTCTGTCTCACATTCTCTTTTCTGAATGGGGGCTTTTATTGCACTTATCCTGTATCTGTTCCATCATTGAAAACTGGGTGTCTTGCCTGTCAGGTTCTAACCCTCTCCCTATATGCTGTTTTGTGATGTTGTTGCTGAGACCCTGCAAATCACATTTTTGTGTTGCCAACTGGTTCCCTGGTAGGCTAAGTCAAAAGAGGATACTATCAGAAGACAAAAAGGCTTGAAGTGATGACGGGGACACTATAGTTCTTGTTTGTTTCTTGTTTCTGTCTGTGCCCTCCCCCAGCCTCACTTCTTTACCCTGGAAATGGCAGTCCATGCCATTGACAGCAGATTAATCAAGTTTGCAGTTTTTCCAGTACTTGCAAAACAAGCTTCATTGCAATTTCTCAAAATTATTGTTACCAGCTGAATTATATCCCTTTCTGAAAAGTCAGGGTCCTAACCCTACAGAGCCCCTTCCTTCAAATTCACGGGGATCAGCATCAGCTGATCAGCTTCTCTTTTTTGAATTCTGAATTTCAACATCACAGAGCCTCTCCTCCAAGCTTCTAAATTTTGATAATTCATTTTTTTTCTCCTCATCCCTTCAGCCCTAGTGCTGGTAGCTTTTTCCCACAGTTGCTAGCTCTGTAACACCTCAGGAATTCTTTTTTGACCCTTAGTTCTTCAAAGACTAGTTATTAACATTTCATATTGAATTCTCACCTTTAAAATGGCTGGTGTGATTCAACTCCTGATTGAATCTTGACTCTGTATGGGTGGGGAAGGTCAAAAGTAAGGGTGGTGACAGTATGTCTTATAGTTCATATGACCTGAAATCCCCCTTCTGGACTTAATCGAGAAGACTCCATCACCTAAAGATCCTGGACTATCCACCCGCTGCAGTGACTGGAAGAGACTTCCAGTTATCCACCTTGGAGAAATCTGAGATCAAGGTGTTGGCAGGGTTGGTTCCTTCTGAGGGATGTGATGGAGAAATGCTCCATGCTTCTCTCCTAGCTGATAGCTGCTGGTAATCTTTGTTGTTCCTTGGCTTGGAGATGTATTTCCCTGATCTCTGAATTCAGGTTCACGTGGTGCTTTTCCTGTATGTATGTCTATCTCCAGATTTCTCCTTTTTATAAAGACATCAATCATATGGAATTAGGGGTCAACCCTACTCCAGTGTGACCTCATCTTAACTATTAATAATTACATATATAAATGCTGTTTCAAAATAAGATTACATTCTGAGATACTGGGGTTCAGGACTTCACTATATGAATCCTCGAGAAAAGAATAACCCTGTTCAAAAGACTTTAGTGGCATATACACCCATGTTATCATATGCTCTTTTTTCTGTCTTCCTCTTGGATGTCAAGCCCCAAAGACCTTGAAATATGAATGCTAAAGAAGCCTGGAACCCTAAGTGGTGTAGATGGCAGAATCCTAAACACCACCACATGCTTATGCTGATTGTACTCTTTGTGAACAACATGGAAACATCTATTATGTTAAGAGACTGAGACTGCATCTATCTGTCACAGCAGCTAGCATCACCTTAACTAATATTACTTTTAACTACATAGTTAAAAGCAATGATCATACACTTAAAAAGGGTATCACAATTCCACCTACACTTTTATCTGTACGTCTGTGATAGTACTTTGACATTTGTATTATACTTATATATGCCTATTTCCACTCTAAGCAAAACTTTCTCGAGTGCAGAATTTATATTTTTCATTACTTATTTCCTACGCTTTCTTGCACAATGTAAGCACTCAAAAATATTTGTTCAATTAAATAAAGGAAAACAATGGTCAAAGCAAACAGGAAGGTGACACTAAGACAGGGTCTACACTCACTGATTAATTGTGACTATCTACCAAAACTAACCAATCTAAATAATTTTCATTAAATTAAAGCTATTAATTATAATTAAAATTTCCATTCGAAAGAATAAAAATAATTCCTGCATAAAAAGTCAAAGGCGATAACAGGTATATGAAAATGTTTTCAACATCACTAATCATCAGAGAAATGCAAATCAAAACCACAAGGAGCTATCATCTCACTCTGTTAGAGTGGCTATTATCAGAAAGACAAAATATAACAAATGTTGGAAAAAGGAATCCTTATACACTGTTAGTGGGAATGTAAATTAATACAGTCATTATGAAAAAGAGTATAGAGTTTCTACAGAAGTTAAAAATAGAACTACCTCATGAATCAACAATCTCACTTCTAGATATGTATCTAAAAGAGGTATCCACATCCCCCATGTTCATTGCAACATTATTCATAATAGCCAAGACCTGAAAGCAACGTAAATGCCTATTGTCAGGTGAATGAATAAAGAAAATATGACAGAATGGATATACAACATTTTTATATGTTGGAATATTATACATTTTTTATACAATGGAATATTATTCAGCCTTATAAAAGAAGGCAATCCTGCCATTTATGAAAGCATAGATGAACCTGGAAGACATGATTCTAAATGAAGTAAGCCAGACTCAGAAGGCAAATGTTGCATAATATTGTGCTTATATGTGGAATCCAAAATGGTCAAGCTCATAGAGACAGAGAGTAGTATAGTGGTTACCAGGATCTGGGGGGAGGGCGAAATGAAGAGATATTGGTCAAGGGATGCAAGATTCAGTTATGCAAGACTAAGTAGTTCTGAAGATTTAATGTACAACAATGTGGGGTAGATCTTAAGTGATGCTACCATAGAAAAAAGAAAAAAGAATGGAACAGATAGACTAGAACTGAAAAAGTCAAGTGGTGATAACTATCTGAGGTTATGAATATGCTAATTTGTTTGTGATGATTATTTCACAATGTATATGTATATCAAATCATCAAATTGTGCACTTTAAATATATATAATTTCTCAGTATTAAATATACCTTAATAAAACATTTTTAAGAAAGGAAGAAGTCTGATGAAAATTACTCTAAATAATTTCATCTGTCTACTAGGCTACACGGCTGATATATTAGTTGGCAATACTTAACACTGAAAGAGGGATCAGACACATACACATAATCCAAAGTCAAAGAATATAAGCCAAGGGATCAGGGGATAAATTTCTATCCTCTGATTTTTTAAATAAAATTTAAACTTTTAAATTTTTAAATTTTATTTTTGTTTTCTTTCATTCTATTTCCTTTATACCAAATTAAAAGAAAAAGTACTCCAATGGACATTTGGACATCTATAGGAAAGCACTGGTATAATTTCCTGAAGAAAAAAGTAAAGTCTAAACTGAACTCGTTTCAGAACTTAAAAATAAACCACCAGGCCGAGCACAACGGTTCATGCCTGTAATCCCAGCACTTTGGGAGGCAGAGGCAGGAGGATCACTTGAGTCTAGGAGTTCAAGACCAGCCTGGGCAACAGTCTATCTCTATGAGAAATACAAAAATTTGGTGGGCACCTGTAGTCCCAGCTACTTGGGAAGCTGAGGTGGGAGGCTCACCTGAGCTGGGGAGGTTGAAGCTGCAGTGAGCAGTGATGGCACCAATGCACTACCACTTGGGAGATAGAGTGAGACCCTATCTCAGTCAGTCAGTCAGTCAGTTCGATCAATCAGTTAATCAACCGATAAGTAAATAAACTATCAGTCATTAATAAGAATTTTATATTGAGAAGTGCTTTAAAAGTTACTAAAAACATTCTTTTCTATATGAGAAGGATAGGCTTACATTTTAGTCCTATTTGAAAAAAAAATTCAGAAATTCTGGCAAAGGGAAAAACATTGTGTCTCTCCATAAATTGGTATATCAAAAACACCTTTTAGAGTTTCCCAGCCTTCTGCATGATAAGAAATGATTGAAGTACAAACCAATTTGAGCCCTTGCATTTCCAGGGAATTTGGGGACCTATTCTAATAAACATTTATATGGTGAGTTGCTGGCAGGTCAGTCTAATTCAGCCATTAGTTTTGAGTATTCCATGTACTTAGAAAGAGAAGTGTGGTTGAAATGGTCAATAACATTGCCAACCTAAGACATTTTTTCCTTATTTTTTGCTAAAAAGCAGTACTAATTAGAAGACTAACATTGGCCTTGCATTATGTAATCATGGCTTTCAACACAAATCTAGGAAATTGAGTTTCTGAAAATAGAATAACAGAATGATGCCTTCTGTTCACATAGATAATGGTCACTGGAGTGATATCCCAAGAAACAATTTTGATGAAAATTATTGAATTGCACCCAAACTAACTTAAAAAATTAATTTGCCACAATATAAGGTGATATTATTGTGATGATAGCCCCAAAATAAGAGGTGTGGGGTACAGAAAAAGAAAAAAGATCAGAGTGTAAGATATTAACATGGACACTTTCAGAAGGTAGAAAATGGAATGTAATACATTAAAATTGCATGGATTTAAACGCACCAGATCTAATTTAGACATGGAAAAGACAATATTGTGTCTGAATATCAAAGTTACTGCTATTTCTATTAATCAGGGCTACCACTTTTTCTGTTTCTGAAGTGAAAGGGTAGGAAGGTGAGTACACAGTAGTTAGAAAATATTTATTCAATATTTACAGGAAGTAAAACGCCAGGAGAGGTTTTGAAGAAGAAAGATTCTTTACAAAAGGAAGTAGCTGGTTCTAGATTCTTGATGATATCAACACCAATTATCTAAATAATGAATTTTAGTAAAATTCAATAAAAATATTTATGGACACTTTTTACAGGCACGTGACTTTGTGTAAGTCACTTGGGCTATTTGAGCCTTGACTTTCCTATCTGTAGAAGGGGAAAGTAATGGATAATTTACCTAAGTATCGGAGAGAATATAGGCACATTTTCCAAAATACTTTTCTTTTTTTTTTTTTGAGACAGGGTCTCACCGTCGCCCAGGCTGGAGTGCAGTGGTGCCATCTCGGCTCACTACATTCTCTGCCTCCCAGGCTCAGGCAATCCTCCCAACTCAACCTCCTGAGTAGCTGGGACCACAGGTGCCCACCACCATGCACAGCTAATATTTTGTTTTTGTTTTTGTAGAAATGGGGTTTCGCCATGTAGATTTCTTTTTGGAGTATAGTGCCCAAACTTCATGGATATATATATACATATCTCAAAATAATACTTATGGGCTCCTTCCTTCCTTCCTTCCTT
>NW_012104098.1:1813402-1818079 GCF_000951045.1 Mandrillus leucophaeus | reverse complement strand
CATCATCTGGGCTCACTGCAACCTCCACCTCCCAGATTCAAGCGATTTTCCTGCCTCAGCCTCTGGAGTAGCTGGGATTACAGGTGTGCACCACCACACCCCGCTTAATTTTTGTATTTTTAGTAGAGATGGGATTTCGCCATGTTGGTCAGGCTGGTCTCCAACTTCTGGCTTCAAGTGATCTGCTCACGTTGGCCTCCCAAAGTGCTGGAATTACAGGCATGAGCCATTGCACCCAGCCCTTTTTGGCTAATGTTTACAAAGAAAATATTTACATGCACAAGACTCACTAAAATTTTAACAAAATGATGTGTAGGAAAAATCTTAAATTATCTTCTGAATACAACTGTTAGACCATTAGAATTACATGCAGACATTTTGAAAAACAACCAAATATCAAAGGGAATATGCAGTATGTTTTCATACACATAAACAAATATATTTATTAGTGATCAGTAATTTCTGGTTTAATCATATTGCTTGTGTGTTACTTACACATAGACAATTTACTTTGTCTTATTTACCCTTTAGAATATTGACTAGGAGCTCTGAGTTGACAAAAAATACATTAAAATATTTCACATTATAGAAAAAAGGAAATAATTTTCCAGTTAGTATTTTGTGCAGATTTTCGTGTGTCACTGTCATCAAGCAGGTGATGCGATGCCTATATATCCAAAATACATTATAGAATTTTAGAGATGGCATGCAATCAAACTAGTAGGTGGTCAAAATATGTAAGGACTCTTAAAGCAAACCATGACAAAAAGGAGAAAATAGATCTTTCATCACTATTTTGGAGAATGTTGCTAAGCATAGCATGATAGAATATTCACCTCCCAGAACTGTCATTAAAAGAAATCCAAGCTCAGAATTACATTTAAAAATAAAATATGCATATTTAAAGTCTATTTTGTCAAAAAACTATTTTTGATATCATTATAATGGATATGTATAATGTGCAAACGTGCTCTTTTCATGTCTGGAAATACATTGTACTCATGAAAAGCTGCCACATTTTTAAGACTATGGAATCTGTTGCCAATTTTTATTATTATTGTGCATCTCCTATGAGTGCTAGACATCATATCAATAAACTAAACTCTCCCTTAGAACCATACAGTACTAAAAAACAGCTAATATAATAAGTTAAATAGAGGCTCTCAGGCTACAACTGAATGGAGGTGGCTTTTTATTTTTGTAGATATGTTCAAAATAACACTATCATTTATGTTTTAACCCCATTGACTTATTTATGATCGCCTTAAGAAACATTTTGTGGCCGGGCGCGGTGGCTCAAGTCCGTAATCCAAGAACTTTGGGAGGCCAAGGCGGGCGGATCATGAGGTCATGAGATCGAGACCATCCTGGCTAACATGGTGAAACCTCGTCTCTACTGAAAACACACAAAAAATTAGCTGGGCGTGGTGGCGGGCGCCTGTAGTCCCAGTTACTCCGGAGGCTGAGGTGGGAGAATGGCGTGAACCCGGGAGGTGGAGCTTGCAGTGAGCAGAGATCGCACCACTGCACTCCAGCCTGGGAGACACAGCAAGACTCCGTCTCAAACAAACAAACAAAAAAGAAACATTTTGTGATACTTAATTCGTTGTGATATTAAATAATATTGGTATTATGGAAATGTGATTATGTTTTTAGTTATGCTATATAAAATTAATTTCTAATTATTTTAAATAATAACATTTTCCTCATTATAAAAAATGACACTATTTACTTAAAACCCTTTTGAAAACAGTGTGAAGAAACGCAGGTTGAAAAATAATGAATACTCTCAAGAGGTAAAAGATTATAGAGAGTCAGTTGGAGTAAGAACTCCAACATTTTTAAGACCCAAGATTGTGTGGTTTTCATGCTCAGTTTTCTCTACTCCATCCTTTGACATATTTATTTTCTTATTGCAAATTAGCCATTTGGAAATAATAAATATACATTATAGAATTTTAGAAATGGCATGCATTCAAGTTATAAATTTTAATCATCTCTATATTCCCAGGATGTATTCAGATTCCCAGAGCAGGCATCCAAAGCATGTCTGTGGGTAAATATATTAACTAATAAATCTAGTCAAGTATTTCCCAACCTCTTTCATGCCACGGAAAACAGGGGAAAAATATCATTTTACACAGCAATCTTGGATAAATATAGGAGGACACTCATGGTCAGAGGTCACTGGTCCAGACCCTGTCCTGCTGCCTCGAAGGCTGAAGCCATCAATACATTGACACACCTGAAACTCATTGGCTTGACAAGTAGAAAACACATCTGCTTTTTGTACAAAGCTATTTTATGGGTCAGGTGGAAGCTGGGAAACCAGTATCACCTTATTCATGTTGAAATAAAGGAAGAGGGAATCATCTGCATCAACTAGGGCAGATGCTTCATCATGTCCAGCAAAGATTCTGTATTCCTTTGCTTCCAAGCAGTTTACACATGTGAAATGGAGAGCCTGAAATAGCAGTAAGCATCCATGGTTTGCAGTAGGCTTCTGATATGCAGCTATGACCACTTCTGCAATCACCTAGCACCTATATATTTCTTTTATAAATCAATGGTTTTATAAATGAAACCAACATTATTAAATATTTGTTCACTCCAACAAATGTGTATATGTGTGATACATTCAGTTTGTGTATGATAAAACAAGATAGGAATAATCGAATGATTTATACAAACTTCTCTAGCTATTTAGTAGCAGAAGAAGGACTGAAAGCCAAATCTTCTGAAACCCCAGTTGCAGAGATCCACTGGAAGACACACATATCTGTTATCCAGAAAAAAATAAGGCTACTTCCAAAAGAGTTTAAAGCTCTAAAGCCTAGCTCTTAATTTGTTCTAAAGAAAATTTTACCACAAGCATTAGGATACAGTGTATTTTTTAAACAAACTAATTAGTATTTTCAAAGTTGCATCCTTGTGTTGTATTCCTGTAAAACAGACTCTTACTTATACCCAAATATATATGCAGCAATAACATTAAGTCAGAAGTACTTTTGGAACTTACTTTTGGCTACCTATTGCCTTTGATGCCTCAGTATACTAGTAGGATCTGGTTACTGACTGGCTTTTGAGTATCTATTTTAACCCTAGATATTAGATGAGATTCAACTCACACCCCACCACTATTCTGAAAACCTTATATACTTACCCAGATTAGATAATTCATTTCTGTGCCCCATGACTTTGTTACTGCTAAATTTTGGATTCTAACTGGCTATACAATGGAAAGAAAGGCCCTAAGCGAGTGAGAAAAAAAAAAAATCACTTTTGGAATGCCAAGCAGCATTGGTGCCTTTTATCTTCTATTCTTTTCACTCCCTTAAGGATAAAACATGGTATCTTATGTTCTCATTGGAATATTTCTGTCCAATTATCAGAAACATCAGTTTATCAGCAAAATAAGCACCCCTCCACTCTGCCACCCTGTCCCTGATTAATATTCATCTAACTTTATTGATGAACAAGTCCTAAATCATTAGTATCCTAAAATAACTTTTAACATAGGGGTGTTTCCTTACTGTGTTAACATTTAAATAACTTACTTCCTTAATATAATCATCAAAGACAAAAGTCAACCCCAGAAATGCTGCCAAGTTTGCTGACGAATTTTGAATTATGTGTGCAGGTAAGGAGTAGAGCACTTACATAACAGGAACTAATCTATCAACAGTAATATCAGAATATTGTGGCAATGGTGAGAATAAAGTGAATATGAACTAACTGATGAGGGGAAAATAAATTCATTAAGAAGAAACCAGCGGAACATCTTGAACCAGCAAAGTTCTGACTCTTGTTGCAAAAGAGAATTTTCTAATTCTCACACTACACCCTTCTCGCTGTGTCAGTAGTAATCACATAGGAGTAGATATTTCAAGGAGTTAGTAGAGTATTTTATATTCAATACTGAATTCAATGTTCAATATTTTGGACATCTTCTATGCATTTCAGAAGCTATTAAAGAAAACAGACAAAGGAGTGATATCAGCACGATAGAGAAATAGATTTCTACTCCCATATCTCCACAGAAGCATCAGTTTAGACAACTATCTATGAACAAGAGTGCCTTTGTGGAAGTTTGAGAGTCCAGTGGTGAAGTTCTAGGACAATATTAGATCATAAAATCCAAGAACGAACTCATTGAAGGGAGTAAGATAACAGTTCCATTTTATCCAAACCACCCATTTCTCAAGGTGGCACAGCTCAGTGCCAAGAAAAGTCCCCTTGGCCAGCAATTTCTCCCACTGGATAAAATAAGAACATAGGGAGTGAGCACTGGGTCCCTGAGCTGTGCAGGATGCTACCCAAGCAGCCCAAATTTTTTTTATCCCATCAGAATACTGATGTGATTGTCATGACTGAGAGATTGGGAGAGGCTGGGAGGTGGAAATAGAGGCCACAGAACCTACTAACTACTCCAGGGACTTCATCAAGAAGCCTGCTCAATAGCTGCTTGGCATGCCTGGCTGGTGAACTCTCCCCAGCTGGCCCATGGACATTGAAATTACTTTAGGTTCCTCACTCCACCCAACCCTGGGCCAGCTCCCCTAGTGTGCCTTCATGGACAGCAAATGCAATCATCTTGCATAGACCACTGGCTCAACTATTTAGGATTGGGAGAAGGTACAAATGAACATTTCAGGGCACCATCTTAGGGAAAACAAA
>NW_012104098.1:1808061-1813352 GCF_000951045.1 Mandrillus leucophaeus | reverse complement strand
CTTACCCAGATTAGATAATTCATTTCTGTGCCCCATGACTTTGTTACTGCTAAATTTTGGATTCTAACTGGCTATACAATGGAAAGAAAGGCCCTAAGCGAGTGAGAAAAAAAAAAAATCACTTTTGGAATGCCAAGCAGCATTGGTGCCTTTTATCTTCTATTCTTTTCACTCCCTTAAGGATAAAACATGGTATCTTATGTTCTCATTGGAATATTTCTGTCCAATTATCAGAAACGTCAGTTTATCAGCAAAATAAGCACCCCTCCACTCTGCCACCCTGTCCCTGATTAATATTCATCTAACTTTATTGATGAACAAGTCCTAAATCATTAGTATCCTAAAATAACTTTTAACATAGGGGTGTTTCCTTACTGTGTTAACATTTAAATAACTTACTTCCTTAATATAATCATCAAAGACAAAAGTCAACCCCAGAAATGCTGCCAAGTTTGCTGACGAATTTTGAATTATGTGTGCAGGTAAGGAGTAGAGCACTTACATAACAGGAACTAATCTATCAACAGTAATATCAGAATATTGTGGCAATGGTGAGAATAAAGTGAATATGAACTAACTGATGAGGGGAAAATAAATTCATTAAGAAGAAACCAGCGGAACATCTTGAACCAGCAAAGTTCTGACTCTTGTTGCAAAAGAGAATTTTCTAATTCTCACACTACACCCTTCTCGCTGTGTCAGTAGTAATCACATAGGAGTAGATATTTCAAGGAGTTAGTAGAGTATTTTATATTCAATACTGAATTCAATGTTCAATATTTTGGACATCTTCTATGCATTTCAGAAGCTATTAAAGAAAACAGACAAAGGAGTGATATCAGCACGATAGAGAAATAGATTTCTACTCCCATATCTCCACAGAAGCATCAGTTTAGACAACTATCTATGAACAAGAGTGCCTTTGTGGAAGTTTGAGAGTCCAGTGGTGAAGTTCTAGGACAATATTAGATCATAAAATCCAAGAATGAACTCATTGAAGGGAGTAAGATAACAGTTCCATTTTATCCAAACCACCCATTTCTCAAGGTGGCACAGCTCAGTGCCAAGAAAAGTCCCCTTGGCCAGCAATTTCTCCCACTGGATAAAATAAGAACATAGGGAGTGAGCACTGGGTCCCTGAGCTGTGCAGGATGCTACCCAAGCAGCCCAAATTTTTTTTATCCCATCAGAATACTGATGTGATTGTCATGACTGAGAGATTGGGAGAGGCTGGGAGGTGGAAATAGAGGCCACAGAACCTACTAACTACTCCAGGGACTTCATCAAGAAGCCTGCTCAATAGCTGCTTGGCATGCCTGGCTGGTGAACTCTCCCCAGCTGGCCCATGGACATTCAAATTACTTTAGGCTCCTCACTCCACCCAACCCTGGGCCAGCTCCCCTAGTGTGCCTTCATGGACAGCAAATGCAATCATCTTGCATAGACCACTGGCTCAACTATTTAGGATTGGGAGAAGGTACAAATGAACATTTCAGGGCACCATCTTAGGGAAAACAAACAACAGGCTCTCAGCCTTTGACATGGCTTTGCAGGATCAAGAGAAAGTATACAATCTTAAGAGTTCCCTTGAGAGAAGGAAATTTTTAAAAAGTGGACACATCTATAAAAAAGGTCTATGAGAGCCTCAGAATTATTAGATGGCCTGTGTGGTGAAAATGTTTCTCTCCTTAAGATAGGCAGTAAAGACTTAAATTCTTTAAATCTGAAAATGAAAGCACAACACTTCAAAAAACACACAAAAAAGTAAATATAACACCCAAAGGAACACAGTAATAGTCCAGTAGCCAACTCCAAAGAAATGGAGATCTATGGATTGTGTGAAAATAGTTCAATGTAATTTTTTAAGTAAGCTTAGCAAGCTATAAGAAAACACAGATAGAAAACAGCAAAATCAGAAAAAACAAAACAAAACAAAACAGCAAGTTCAATAAATAGATAGAATATAAAGAATGAACCAATCAGAAATTCTGGAACTGAAGAACAATGAATGAAATTTTAAAAATTCAAGAGGAAATGCCAACAGTAGGCTTTATCAATCAAAATAAGGAATCCGTGTGCTCAGAGATAAAGTAATATGAAAATATTAAGTTAAGTGAGAAACAAGATAAAAGAATGAAAAGAAATGAAGAAAGCCCATGGGATGTATGTGACACTATCATTAAAGCTGACTTTCTCATCATATGATAGCCAGAAGAAGAAAAAGAGGAGAAAGCTTATTTAAATAAAAATGGCTAAAATATTTCCAAATCTGGGGAAAGATATCAACATGCACATATCTGAAGCTCGAAACCTTCCAATCAATTTCAACCCAAAGGAGATTTCACCAAAACATATTACAAATTGTCAAAACTCAAAGACAGAAAGAATTTGGAAAGCGTGAAGAGAAAAGAAGTTGCTCACATACAAGGGAAACTACAAATTCAGCAGAAATTTTTCAGGCCAGAGTGATGATGTATTCAAAGTGCTGAAAGAGAAAACCTGCTAACTAAGTACACTTTACCTGGAAAAACTGTCCTTCAGAAATGAAGGAGAGATAAATACTTTCCCTGTAAAACAAAAGCTAACAGAGTTCATCACCATTAGATTTGCCTTATAGGAAAAAAAGGGAGTTGTTCAAGCTGAAATGAAAAGATGTTAAGCAGTCACATGAAAGCATATGAAAATATAATACTCACTGGTTAAATAAGACTATAGTTAAATTCAGAAAACTCTAATGCTGTAGTGGTTGCAAGTAAATAACTTATATCTCTAGTACAGAGGTTAAAGATAAAAAATTTAAAAATAACTATAATAATTTGTTAAAGGATATGCAATATAAAAATGATGTAAATTGTGACATTGAAAACATATAATATATGATGGGAAAGTAAAGTGTAGAGTTTTTATATATGACTGAAGTTAAGTTGTTATTAGCTTAAAATAGACTGTTGTAACTACAGTTTGTTTTAGGTAAGCCTCATGGTGACCACCGAGCAAAAACCTATAATAGATACACAAACAATGATAAATCAAAGTATACCATCATAGAAAAATTATCCAATCACAAAGGAAGACATCAAGAGAGAAAGAAAGAAACAAAATATCTACAAGGCAGCCAGAAAACAATGAACAAAATGGCAATAGTAAGTTCTTGTCAATAATTACCTTTAATGTAAATGGATTAAGTTCTCCAATTACAAGAGACAGAGTGGCTGAATGAACTAACGATTTTCAAAGGACCCAACTATATGCTGCCAATAAGACATTCTTTCAGCTTTAGGAACACACATAAATTGAAGGAATGGAAAAAATACATTCCATGCAAATACAAACCAAAATAGAAGAGGTAGGTATACTTACATCAGAAAAATAGACACTAAGTCAAAAATGATGAAATGAAAAGAAAGTCATTATATAATGAAAAAGGGGTCAATTGATCAAAAAGAAGTCAAAAGGGAAATTTTAAAACATTTTTGAGACAAATAAGAATGGAAAAACAACATATCAAATCTTATACGATGCAGCAAAAGGGGAAAGTTTATTGGATAAATACCTACACAAATAAAACAAAACAAAACAAAAAAAGCTTTCAAATAACCTAACTTTACACCTAAAGCAAACAAAAACAAAAAAGAAAAAACTATGCCTAAAATTAGCAGAAGGAAGTAAGTAGCAAAGATTGGAGTGGAAATAAATGGAATAGACAATAGACAAATGACAGAAAAAAATCATGAAACTTAAGATGGTTTTTGAAAAAAAATAAACAAAATTGATAAACCTTTAGCTAGACTAATTAAGAAAAATAAAAGAGATGACACAAATAGATAAAACCAGAAATAAAAGACATTACAACTGATACCACAGAAATACAAAAGATCATAAGAGGACTAGTTAGCAGTGAAATGTCAACAAACTGGATACGGCAGAAAAAAATTGATAAATTACAGGAAACACACTAACTACCAACTTAAATCATGAAGACACAGAAAATCTGAGAAGACCAATAATGAACAAGGAGGCAAAATTAGAAATTAAATGTCTCCCACCAAAGAAAAGTCCAGGAACTGATGTCTTCACTGGTGAATTCTACCAAATATTTATTAAAGAATTAATAGAAATCTTTCTCAAACTCCTTTTTTCCAAAAAACGGAAGAGGAAGGAACACTTCAAAACTGATTTTACAAGGCCAGTATTACCCCAATACCAAAGTCAAGCAAGAACACAAGTAAAGCAAATTAAAGGGCAATATTCCTGATGAACATAATTGCATTGTGTTGCACCTCAACATAATACCAACATACCAATTCAGCAGCACATTAAAAGGATCATACACTGTAATAAAGTAGAATTTATCCCTAAACAGAGAAATCAATGTGATAAACCATATTCACAGATCAAAGGACAAATATATAATGATCTCATTAGATACAGAAAAAAGTCAAGAACCTCTCATGATAAAAACTCATAACAAATTAGCTATAGCAGGACTAGACCTCAACACAAGAAAAGTTATATGTCATAAACCCACAGCTGACATTGTATTCCATGGTGAAAAGTTGAAAGATTTTTTTTTTTTTTAATCAGGAAAAAAGGTAAAAATGACCACACTTGCCATCTCTATTCAACATAATACTGGAAGTCTTATCTAGAGCAATTAGGCAAGAGAAAAAAATAAAAAAGCATCCAAATAGAAAAAGGAAAAGTAAAATTGTCTCTATTTGCAGGTGACATAATCTTATACATAGAAAAACTCAAAGCCTCCACCCAAAAACTGTTAGAACTAATTTTTTAAAAATCAGTAAAGTTGCAGGTACAAAATCAGCATAAAATCAGTGGCATTTCTATACACTAAAAATAAAGTATCTGAAAAAAATTAAGAAAATCTCATTTGTGATAGCATCAAAAAGAATAAAATACTTAGGAATAAATTTAACCAAGGAGATGAAAGATTTGTACACTAAAAACTACAGAACATCAACAAAAGAAACTGAAGACACAAGTAAATGAAAAGACATTCTGCGTTCATGGGTCAGAATAATCAATACTGTTAAATTGTCCATACTAAAAGTGAGTTGCTGATTCAATCCAATTATCAAAATTCCAATGGCACTTTTCACAGAAACAGAAAAAAAAATCTAAAATTTTCATGGAACCACAAAAGATCCCCAAAATGAAAGCAATCTTGAGCAAGAAGAGCACAATTGGAGATGGGATACTTTCTGATGACAAGTAATATTACAAACGTACAGTAATCAAAAGAGTATGGCACTGAGATGGAAGGATCATTTCAG
>NW_012104098.1:1804177-1805706 GCF_000951045.1 Mandrillus leucophaeus | reverse complement strand
CACACACACACACACACACACACACACACACACGTGAAGGTATTTAAGGGAGGTGATGAATATGTTAATTATCTTGATTGTGATAATTATATCATTTCACAATATACACATATATCGAAACATCATGTAGTACACTTCGAATATCTCCAATTTTCATCTGTTATAGTTCAATAAGTTAAAAAGAGGAAATAGTTTCTGCCCTCAGGGAGTTTGGATCCTAAATATATGACCTGTCAGCTGATGAAGACAAAGTAAGGTAAGGGGATAGAATGATGGGTTAAGGTGCACTTTTGGATAGAGTTGCCAAGGAAAACACCATATTAAGCAGGTGATGTACGAACAGAGAGCCCCCCAATGAATGCCATATAACTCTAGGGAAAGTGAATTTCAGGCAATGGGAATCAGTACAAAGGACCTGAGATGAGAAAGCCCAGGCTTGTTTGTGGGACAAGGAGGAGGTCAATGTAACTGGAATGTCACGAGTGGGAAGAACAGCAGAGTAGCAATGGTGGGGAGGAGCAGGGAGTCCTTATGTAATGCTGGGAAGGGAAGGGCCCTAGATTTTTTTTTTTCTAAGTGTGATAGAGAGCATTGGAGGGTTATGAGCAGGGCAGTGACACAAGTGCTTTACACTCCAGCAAAATTTTAAAGAAATTTTGCTCAAAATGGGAGCAGAGAAAGGGTAATAATATAGTAGGACATATATGGGATGAAAAAGGTTTGTTGAGATAGTAAAGTATGCCTGTTTGTTGATGGAAATGACTTAATAGGAAAAAATGACTATACAAGAGAGACTGGCAAGTCTGGTGAGCTCTAATCAGTAGGTTGTTTCAGCAAGGCTGAAGCCACAGCATCCAACGCGCAAGTAGAGGGGTGGCCTCAACTAGAAACAGGGGCAATTCATCCACTCTTGCAGAAAAAGGCAAACTACAGACAGACATTGGAAAATGAGGAGCTTACTTTTCATTGCTGTATGTTCTCAGAGAAATAAAAGCAACGTGATCAGCTGAGAATGAGCAGGGGAGAAGAAATTTGGGAAGTTTGAGGATCAAGGAAAATGTATAAAATAGCTGTCTAGGGGACTGAAATGACCTGGGGGAAGTAGGAAGGCAGCTGGACCACACTGAGATCCTGCCTTGTGTTGGTGATAAGTTTAAACTGTTACCCATCAGTGTGGTTGTGGATTGTTTTCCCCCAACATAGGCTGCACAGTTGCAAGGAAGAAGGGGTAGAAAGATGGGTTTAACTAGTTTTAAGGCTTGGGGCAAGAACTTCAGGAGAAAGGACCAAAGAAACTGATGGTGATTATAATGGCGAATCAGAGAATGTAAGACAGTAAAATGAGGATACCATGGTGGAATGGCTGATGAGAAGGAGATTGGGAAATGGACTGGAAATCCTGGCACAGTTCAAGTGAACTTGGATCACGCCCTAGAGAGTGGAAAGATGACTTGAATTCTGCACTAGAAAATTAATAATAGGTCTTGAGAATGTTGGGAATGAAGTCTTTTGTATCACAAAAAAAAAAA
>NW_012104098.1:1799500-1801882 GCF_000951045.1 Mandrillus leucophaeus | reverse complement strand
GTCCCGTTTACTCAGGAAGTTGAGGCAGGAGAATCCCTTGAGCCCAAGAGTTCAAGGCTGCAGTGACAGATGATCAGGCCACTGAATTCAAGCTTGGGTAACAGGGTGAGACCATGCCCCTCCAAAAAAAAAAAAAGTATAAAACGGTATAAAACAGACACATAGGGCTGGGCGCGGTGGCTCACACCTGTAATCCCAGCACTTTGGGAGGCTGAGCTAGGCGGATCACCAGGTCAGGATATCAAGACCATCCTGACTAACACGGTGAAACCCCGTCTCTACTAAAAATACAAAAAAATTAGCCGGGCATGGTGGTGGGCCCCTGTAGTCCCAGCTACTCGGGAAGCTGAGGCAGGAGAATGGCATGAACCCGAGAGGCACAGAGGTTACAGTGATCCGAGATCGGGCCACTGCAGTCCAGCCTGGGCGACAGAACAAGACTCCATCTCAAAAACAAACAAACAAACAAATAAACAAAAACTCAGACACATAGATCAATGGAATGAACAGAATAGAAGGCTGAGGAATCAACCCACGCACACATGGCCAACTAAATTACAAAGACCTGATGAGGAAATGACAGTCTCTTCAATAAATGCTGTTGGGAAAACTGGATATCCACATGCAAAATCATAAAAAAAAATGAATTCTTATTTTACACCATATCCAAAACTCAACTCAAAATGGATTAAAGACTTAAACATGAGATCTGAAACTATAAAACTCCTTAAAGAAAACAGGTGAAAAGCTCCATGACACTGGTCTTGGCAATGATCTTCTGGATATGATACCAAAAGCACAGACAACAAAAACAAAAATAAGTGGTACTACAATAAATTAAAATGTTTCTGCACAGCAAAATAGACAATCAACAAAATGAAAAGACAATTTTCACAATAGGAGAAAATATTTGCAAACCATTTATCCTATAAGGATTTAATATGCAAAATATACAAGGAAGTCATGCAACTCAATAGTAAAAAATAGAAAAAAAAAACACAAAATAACCCTGTTAAAAAATGGCCAAAGGTCTTGGATAGACATTTTTTTTCAAAGGCAACATACAGATGGCCAACAGGTATATGAAAAGATGATCAGCAACAGTAATCATCAAGAAAATGCAAATCAAACCACGATGAATGTGAGATCAACTCATGCTTGTAAGAATGGCTATTATCAAAAAAATCAAAAGATAACAAAATGTTGGCAAGGATGTGGAGAAAGGGAAACTATATATTGTTGATGGGAATGTAAATTGGTACAGCTATTAAGGAAAACAGTAAAAAGAGTCCTCAAAAAATTAAAAATGGAATTATGTAATCTCACTGATGGATATATATCCAATGGAAATGAAATCAGGATCTTGAGATATCTACACCCCCATGTTACTGCAGCATTATTCACAATCGCCAAGTTATGGAAACAGCCTATGTGTCCATAGACAGATGAATGGATGAAGAGTATGAGTCGTATACACACAATGGGTATTATTCAGTCTTAAAAAGGAAGAAAATCCAGCCATTTGTCACAACATAGATGAACTGGGACGACATGTGAAGTATCTTCTGTTTGTTTCTGAAACAGAAAACAAACACTGTATGATCTCACTTACATGTGGAATCTAAAAAGTTTGGACTCTTAGACACAGAGACTAGAAAGGTGGTTACCAGCAGTTAGGAGGAAAAGGGGAGATGTTGATCAAAGGGTAACAAACTCACAGTTATAGGATTAATAAGAACTGGAAACCTAAAGTTCAGCATGGTAACTATAATTAAAAAGTAATGTATTATATTCTTGAAATTTGCTAAGAGAGTAGATCTTAAGTATTCTCATCACACACACACACACACACACACACACACACACACGTGAAGGTATTTAAGGGAGGTGATGAATATGTTAATTATCTTGATTGTGATAATTATATCATTTCACAATATACACATATATCGAAACATCATGTAGTACACTTCGAATATCTCCAATTTTCATCTGTTATAGTTCAATAAGTTAAAAAGAGGAAATAGTTTCTGCCCTCAGGGAGTTTGGATCCTAAATATATGACCTGTCAGCTGATGAAGACAAAGTAAGGTAAGGGGATAGAATGATGGGTTAAGGTGCACTTTTGGATAGAGTTGCCAAGGAAAACACCATATTAAGCAGGTGATGTACGAACAGAGAGCCCCCCAATGAATGCCATATAACTCTAGGGAAAGTGAATTTCAGGCAATGGGAATCAGTACAAAGGACCTGAGATGAGAAAGCCCAGGCTTGTTTGTGGGACAAGGAGGAGGTCAATGTAACTGGAATGTCACGAGTGGGAAGAACAGCAGAGTAGCAATGGTGGGGAGGAGCAGGGAGTCCTTATGTAATGCTGGGAAG
>NW_012104098.1:1777130-1797255 GCF_000951045.1 Mandrillus leucophaeus | reverse complement strand
TGTTTGTTCTATAGTACTTAGCAAAATTCTCTTTTTCTGTGATTATTGAATCTTGACAATGGCAGTTTCCTTTCTCTCCCTTCTTTTCCTTCTTGTTCATTTTAAGTCTCTTCTCAAATTTTATGTTTTGAAAGATAATTTCAGCATCTAAGTTTTTTCTTAGCAGGTGGGGGAAGAACCCTACAATAAATGAATAAAAATTACATACAATTACCTTTAAGATTATGAACATAAAAACTTATACAAAATGCTCACTACTCAAATTTGGTGAGATATGGTTATTAAGTACATTGGAGTGACAGTGAGGAAATTGACCACCTCTCCTCACCACCCAAGAATAAAAATTTGAAATAAGATGGTCTTCTGAAAATTGAATTATAGTCTGTATGTAATAAATGGACTAATTAAACATATGAGTGCTGAGTTCTGAGACCTCCAATCACAGTGGCTTATGTCTCATCAGAAAGGATGAAATAATTATAGCCAAGAAAGGTGAGCTCTAATCAGTATGCTGTTTCAGGCCTAAAGAAAAGCTATGCAACAGAGTAGTATACTATAGCACCTTGAAAAAAGGAAGCAGATTCTTAGTTGTGATTCTTACCCCTTGTTGCAAAATCTGACAGCAAAATAGCAGAAACTTATCCTGAACATTGAAAGGGAACACTGAAGACAAACACACATATAAGATAAAAGAATTGAGGCGTCAAATACCTTTGTATATAGTTGCAATGGTGATCTCTTTCACCTTTTATGAAAAGTGTTTGCACTTTTGTAGCAATGAAGCAGCCAGCCAGTAAATTAAGCTTTTCCCATTTTTACAAAGGTAAACTTAGTATTATGTTTTCATAAAATATTTACATTATTTAAAAAACTCAAGATAACTTGAAATCACACAGTAGGCATTTAGATACCCATCACAATTAACATTACATTTTTTACCCCTCCTCTCCGTCACATTCTCTTTCTCATTCCCTTTCTCCTGCTCTTGCTCTCTCGCTCTTGCTCTCAGTTTCTCCCTTTCCCCTTATCTCTCACTCCTTTCTCCCTCCTCTTTCTTTCTCTAAAACTAAACTATTACATATATAGCCATCTGTTCTCTTTCCCTCTGTTTCCATACTCAGAAACAGTCTCCTCCATCCTGAAGTT
Source organism: Mandrillus leucophaeus (assembly GCF_000951045.1). Classification (NCBI taxonomy): domain Eukaryota; kingdom Metazoa; phylum Chordata; class Mammalia; order Primates; family Cercopithecidae; genus Mandrillus; species Mandrillus leucophaeus. Next base: position 1,796,109 of record NW_012104098.1, on the reverse strand, counting down.
ATTCATTGTCTCCGTGTATGTTTTCATTCAATTACTAAAAATAAGTATCTCCATAAACAATGTATCCTGTTGCTTTATGTGTTTTTAAGATATACAAAAATTATATCATATTGTATGTATCCTTTTGAAACAACACATTATTTTTGAAATATAGAGAGATATTATTTTTGAAATACAGCTAGAGAGAGGAACACACTTCTATCTAATCCATTCATTTAATTGCTATAGTATAATATTCAACTTTATAAATAAGTCATCTATATTTGGTCATTCCTTTCTGAGTAGCCAGATTTGGCAGTCCTACCTCTTTTGGACAGTTACGTCATTTCCACATTTTTACTCTTACAAGTATTGCTCTGTGAACTTTGCACCCATGAATGAGTTCCTTGAAAGTAGACACTAGAATGATAATTGCTCAATTTAAGTATATGAACATTTTCTTATGCTAGGTATCATAAAATTGCTCTCGAACATACTTATCATTTTTATGCTAATGGCAATAGCCAAGTGTTCCAGTTTCCCTCATGCCTTCACCAATACTTAGTAATATTATTATGATTATTAAATTTGCCATTCTGTAGGGTATTAAAGGGTACCACATTGCCATCTTACATTGCATCCCCTTAGCTGTTAGTGTGATGTCCAGCATTACTTTTACATAAGTGACGTATTAAGCAATTCTACATAATAATTGCACAGGCTGGCATATCAGTGTATTATGGTTCAGTATGTGAGCACTAATAATGATTGCAGGTGGAAGAAAGAGAAGATTATAGTCTTTGAACTTCAAGCTGGAACAGCAAGTCTTGGGGAAGGTTGACTAAATGAGAACCCGAAGAAAGGAATGAAAATATAGTTGTGAAGACTCCTTCAATTTCCCTAACAAACTTAAAACGTTTGCATGACAGTGTGAGTGGTCTTTAATGAATTTCCTAGAAATTCTCTACTTTCATGTTGTAAAGAGAAGAATATTAGGCTTGTCTTGCATTGACTGATAAAATGAAGAATAATAATTAACCCAGCTAGTTGTGGGTGACAACAAACATAATGTTAGCTAGAGAGATACCTGAAGACAACAGTGGGTTGTTTACGGTTTAGCACAAATTAGGCTTGGCACAAATTAGGCTGTTTGTGTGTATCACATCAATGCCCCTGCCTCAGCCTCAGATCCATTCTGAAAAATCTCTTCTTATTAAAGCTAGTAAAACATGTCTGTATATAAGAGTCATGGAATAGACTTCTCTTGGGTAACAATTCAAAATCCTCTCAGATTTGCCTCTTATTGCCAACACTGCTGCAGAGACCAGGTCTGTAACTTAGGTGCAATTTGACCATTTGACCACACCTTACATGAGGCCTGGGTGGGAGACATCTATGTCCTGTTCAGCCAGGGCCTTGTCTTATACCAAATTGTTAGACCCCTAAGGGAACCCACCCCTCCCTCATGAACTTGCACCTTGGAGTGCAGGGAAGTTGATGAATCATGTGACAGCTCTTGAGCAATGATGATGGGATCCAATGGATAAATTTTTCTCCCTTTCTTTCCTCAGGTGGAATAATATTCTGGGAATCAATATGATCAAGGTGGATAAAAGAAGGAGAATTCAGCAAAGCAGACTACAAAGGAAATGCAAATGAGACACTAAGAAAACCAGAAAAGGGATGAAATAATTGAGGGAGCAAATTCTTAAGGGAATGGGAGTGAGATCCAGTAAGTGAGTGGAGAGGAAGAGCCTCAGTTGAATCAGGGAACCTGCATCCATTGCACCAAGATGAATGTTAAAGCATATGAGTACAAGAGTGAGGCACCTGGTAAATATGGTAGTGGAAGGATAAGGTTCTCTTCTAATTTCTTTAATTAACTCTGATAAATTTAAAGCAATGTTATCGGCTAAGGGGTAAGGAGAGGCAAGGTGTGTTTTGAATGTTTGAAAAGAGAAGAAATGTGTAATAGTTGATGGGAAATAGAAATCCTGAGAGTAGTCAGATGACTAGGGAAAGTATTATAATTAGTGCTGGCAAACCCTGTCTCTTTATTTTTATCTTTCCCCATGCACTACCCAATTTAAAGCAGACTGTTCCATAAGTATTACAGTCTTAAACCCTGAATTCTTTGAACACATCAGTCTACTGTAGTGGTTCTCAAAGTTTGGTTCCTGGACCAGCAACATCAATCTCACTTGCTTGTTATAAATGAAAATCTTGGGGCCTTCCCCAGACCTGAATCAGAAGCTGTCAGGGTGGGGTTAGGCAATCTGCTTTAAGAAACCCTCCAGGTGATTCTTAAGTGAATTATAGGTTGCCATCCATGGGATTACTGTGCGTCCTTATCTAATTTACCTTGACACAAATTGTCCGGGCACATTTGGTTTATAAAATTATCTTTTAAAATAAAATGCTATAAGGTGAATGTAAGCTTTCATTTTAGAGTACATTACAATCTAGAATCAGCCATTTTCTTTAAATGATAAAGTCAAAATATTTACTAAAATACCAATTACACTACTTTTCAACCAAAGCCATTATAATTATTATGATTTGAGTTTGAGGGATTACAAAGTTTTCTATAAAATGTACAAAAAAATTCTATATGTGTTAACTGATGTGCAGTCTAATTTTTTTAAATTGCATTTTTAAGAATTGACAGCTGTTGGTTCATGTTAGACTACAACATGGAAATTAATACTAGTTGTTAACGAAGCATAAGTTTGTCCAGATTTAGTATCAATATTTTATTTTATATACTAAATATTTTTTGAGACAGAGTCTTGCTTTGTCACCCAGGCTGGAGTGCAATGGTACAAACACAGCTCACTGCAGCATCGACCTCCTGGCCTCAAGAGATCCTCCCGCCTCAGTCTCCTGAGTAGCTCGGACCACAGATATGTACCACTACACTCAGCTACTTTTTTTTATTTTTTGTTGAGATGGAATCTTGCCATGTTGCCCACGCTGATCTTGAACTCCTAGGCTCAGGCGATTCCCCCACCTGTCTCCCAAAGTGTTGGGATTATCAGTATGAGCCACCATGCCTGGCCAAAGCATTGATATTTTAGGCTGGAATTGAAATGAATTTATAAAACATAATAATATTGAATATTTTATTTCATCATTTGACTTTTTGATAAACTAAACTACTAATCACTTTATATGCTTTCCAATGCCATTGACATGACTACAAACAGAAAACTATTTTGAATAACTAGACGGATTCTAAAAACAATAAAAAGAACCATAATGAAGATAGGATATTGTTTATTACCATCGAAATGCATGTTAAAAAGAAATCTTTATTTCAATGATTCAATTTAAAGAGGTAATAAAGGTCTAATTGTACAGCTCTATTATTGGTAGTTATTGATGAGCAGTACAAAACTTATAACTCTAAAATGCCTCTTTTATTAGTCTCAGAAAAGCAGTTTAAATGTGGGAGTTGTTTGGATGCTACAGAGATTATCTTGATAGAGCACACAAAATTTTAGGCTGGGTACAGTGGCACACACCCGTAATCCCAGCACTTTGGGAGGCCAAGGTGGGAGGATCACTTGATCTGGGGAGTTCTAGACCAGACTGGGCAAAATGGCAAAACTCTGTCTCTACAAAAAAATACAAAAATTAACCCGACTTGGTGGCATGCACTTGTAGTCCCAGGCTGAGGTTGGAGGATTACCTGAGCCCTAGAAGCAGAGGTTGCAGTGAGCTGAGATCCTACCCACTGCACTCCAGTCTGGGTGACAGAGAGAGACCATGCCTCAAAAAAAAAAAAAAAAAAAAAAAAAGTTCTACAAGATCATCTCTCACAGTATACTAAAATGAAATGAAAGCTTGATTTGCTCAGTAATGAAAAAAATAGTGCTTGAGATTACAAGGTCATCAGTGATTTCCAGCTTCTTAACATTTTGGGCTTGCTGCAATCTAGTCTGTCTCTCTCAGTGTCTGATGTCCACCCAGGAATTATTCTTGCCACACATTTTAGAGAAACCATCAACTTAAACATATGTTAAATATTAATTTCTGTAAAATGAACAAAAGAGGCATGATTTTCGTCTTCTTGTAGTAAAATTAATGTGAGGAGTTTTCACTTCATTTTTTTCTGGGTTTTGTTTTACATTGTTCCTGTGTTCCCATCCTTTTCTTTGTCTTTGTCCATTTGATTCAATGACATTTGAATTTAAAATAAAGTTTTACCAGGATGGCATGACATGATAGTTGAAATTTGCTATTAAATACTCCAGTGATGGGCATAGGGGAGGAATCAGAGGATATAAATGAAATAAGATTTGACATTTATTGATAACTTGTGAACCTGGATTGATGGATGCATGGAGGTTTGTTACTCATCTATTATTATTGAATATGTTTTAAAATTTTACAATAAAAAATTTAAAACAAAGCTTAATTACAATTAATTTTGTTTGGATATCAAGAATTTTATTGCAGTCCTTGAAGTAATTGGAGGCATGCTGGAGTGTTGAAAAACAAAGATTCAGAATTAATATTGAAGATTATGAAACAAATTTCCACAGCTAAGAATTTTTTTAAAAATCTAGTAGTGAGTAGATAGCATAATAATCTTCCTAGAGATTGATAGAAAAATAGCACCAATTTTCTCATCACTTTCAATTTGTGGTAATTACGAATAATTCCAAAGTCTCTCCAGGGTGTTTTTGGAGTGATTTGATATCCTAAATGAACCCAGCTTCAAGTACAGCCTGTTACTATGGGCAACAATTTAGATCTAGCCTGGGTTTTTGCCTTCTGCAAAGGTACTGCATCAGACCAGGGGTGACTGGGTATAAAAATGGTCTAATAAGACAAAGTTAAATTTTTGAGAGAGAAATATACTAATGAGATCAACAACTGAATGAAATCACAGAGCTTTCATAGACATCTTATCAAAGCACGACACATACAAACTTTAGAGTCATCAGGCCTGTGTTTGAATTCCTTGTCTACTTCTTACTTGCTGTGTCTCCAGGGATAACTTACTTTCCCTCCCATCTCTTGTTGCTTTTGTTTGTTTCTTTTTTCTGTTTTTACAGTTTAAAACTGGAATGATAATACATATCTCCAAGAGATGTTGTAAAGGTTGAAAAAGATTTACAGATGTAACATTTCCGGGACATATTGAACATATAGCAGATGGCAATAATTTATTCTAACATGAACTATATGCCACTATACTTGAAATAAACTAAGTTCTAAGGAGCTAAGTTCTGATTCTAAGACATCACTGGATGCAGGTGATAGGAAAGTTCTAGGCACTGCTCTAGATGCTGAAGATATCCCAGTACCTAAAAGCATAAAATTCTGCCATAGAGCTCCTATTCTAGAAGACAAAGACAAATAATCGATGTTTCCTAAATAAGTGGGTATCTCAAGACCCTGTAAGTGGGCCCAAAACTTTTCCCAGAAAGTAGATTGAGACCTCTTCAAGACCCAACTTTCTGCACTATTATGAAAGAATTAAGTTTTGTCTCGAAGATTGTTTCACAAAAGATTTCTCCAAATTCCTAACTCTACTATTTAATTTCGAGCAGAATGTCTACTTGTTTAATCAGCTAAGATAATTTACCCTCAGGTATCTATATAAATAAGTAAACCTTTCAACTACTACCTTCTTTAGTGTAATTTGTCTAGGTGCCAAAGGTTCTGCTAAATGAAAATTAAAATTTGTCACTAAACGAAATGCATGAAATCAGACAAATGTGAGAAGGTTAAAATAAACTTTCCTATTTAACTTAAAGGTGGTAACCATTTGAAACCAAAATTTACCTAGTCACCAATGAATTTAAATATTATAATTGTTAAAGCATTATATTTAATTACCATTATACATTAATGTATGTATAGTGGGCATTGTTTTATACACTGAATATGTATTAACTCTCTTAATCCCCACAAAGTCCTATGAAGCATATACTCCAACTATAGCAATTTTATAGATGAGGAAACCGAGGCACTGATGGGGTTAAATTATGCACTCAAGCTAAGTAAATATAAGTATTAAAGTTGTAGCCTAGAGTTTGTGCTCATAATCACTACCCTACGTGTTATAAATATTTTTAAATTTTCTGTGTACTGTGATGTTTTGACAACTTAAAAAGAAATCCTTTCGGGCAAGGAGATTGCTCTCAGATCTAGACAATTTTTAAAGATAACAAAGAACCTAGTCAGAACCATCTCTTTGATATGCGTGCAAACCAATTCTGAACTATACTTTCTTTATCTGGCCTTTACACCCCAGGAGGCAATATTTTCTCTGCCTTAAGAATCCCAGGGCTAGATGCCAGGCAAGCAGCGACCACCTCTATCATCCAAAGCACACCAAAATTATTCAAACCAGCGAATCCCAAACTGTTTGCCTGACCTTGCCTTGCTTTCCCCAGGAAACTTCCATACCAGTAGTGGTCTAACCCTTCCCCTTGCTTCTGTCCTCTGACCACCCTTGTGTCTTTCCCATGTAGCCCCACATGACATGCCTTCCTTCTGTGGGTATAATAACCTTTGTTTTCCTGAGCCTCTCCTTCTGCCTCTTCTTGTGGCCACACTGATTATCTCATAAAAGAATAGAAACCATATTATGTGTCCTTCCAGAAGATAAACAAATCGATTTCAACTGGTATATCCATAAATCACAAAGAAAGTACGTTTTAATTTTAATGTGATTTTAAAAAAAGATGTTGAAATTGTCATCCGTGATGATGGCCCCTCAATAAGAGGTTGTTTTAGATGCATTCTTAAAGCACTTATTTCAGTGGTTTAGTAAACTGCTTCAAATATAGTGTTTGCTTTATTTAATTAGAGTTTATTTTGTAAGTTGAGTATGGTAATCTAACCTAGAGAAACTTTCTTTCTCATTCAGAAAAGAATAAAAATTTTATTGAACATGTATTGTATGGTCACACTACATTACCTTATCTTATTTAATCCATAAGACAGTAGTAACAATCAGCAGAATTTCCTGTATTTTGTAGAAGAAGAAACTGAGAACCAGGAATATGACCTAATTTGCTCACACTGCTTGGTGGAGCTCTCTGAACTTCTGATTCTGAGTGCTGCCCAATTCATGAATTGTTGTTTGCTCAAATAAACTGCTGGATTTAATTTGTCTGATTAAAGATTCATTTAATTAGTTTTCTATTAACAACAAGAATATATGGAATATGTTAGGATGTGCAAAACAAGAACAATATTTAATTGATTAAGCTCTATTTCATTACTATCTTCCCTCTTTATCTCCCTCTCTTCCTTTCTTTCTTCCATCAATATTAGTTAAGCATCTACTCAGTAGCAGACACTTACAAAACTCTGGAAATTCTTAGGTAGTTAAATCTCATCATATCTTGTGCTTGTATCTGTACTTCTCTTCCTTCCTGCTAGAACGTGAACTTCAGGAAGGCAGGGGTCTTTGTTTTGTTCACAGATGATCATTGGTGATGCCTTTATACTATGCTTTAGTGACTTATTTCTTAAATAAGTGCTATAAACTAACTTCTGCGTTAGTCTGTGTTTCTGGCAATATTGAGGGTGGTTAAACATCACATCAATAGCTTCAGGGTACCCAATAGTATTCAGAGACAAGAGTCCTTTCCCATGACTGCCTTGCACAGAGTGAAAAATTCCTGGCTATTTATCTCTTTTCCTTCCTCTTCAGGACTTTTGCACAGAATCAACATTTTTTCATTAGTAAATAATTCTTAATATTTTGAGGGTCATTAATCATCTGATTAAAATTTTGGATCATCTTCCCCAGAAAATGCACATATCCATATAACATGCACACAAATTTGGCAATTGATTTCAGGGGTTCCACTGAACCCCCAAAGCCTCTGGACCATGGAACCAAGGTTTAGAAGTCCTAGTTTAAAAATGTAGCATATAATAAATAGAGAGATAAAGACATCAGAGTTTTATGCACATGTGCAAATATATACACATGCCAGAAATCTACTGTATGTTATTTACTTTCATCTCATTTTACCAAACTTCTCCTTTTTCTTAAAAGAACTAGGTTTTCTCCTTGAAGAAAGTAAAAGCACTCAATTTGTATTTCAACTTAGATATCTAAACATGTTAGAAACATAACTGTTAATATTTACTGTTAAAATTTGCATTCACAGCTGCTCTGATTGATGTGAGATTTATTTCTCATTGTCAATGTATGAAAGTGATATGGGATAAAGAGCTGTTTTCTGTTGTGCTGAACTCATTTAGCTTGAAGCTGTTTCCTTCAAAACTCCTTTGTCAGATACCTGTAAATAAATGCTGCAGGTATGCTTCTAGACTGATACTGCATCTGACACCCTGATAATAACAATAGTAACAACAACATAGTTACAACATGATAGGGCACTCCTGTTTGTCAAAGTGCCCTAATGTTTCCATAGTGACTTTTTCCGTTCTTCCCATGTTCAACCTTCCTAACTCAGTAATGGTAAAATGAAATGCTTTGATTTATTAATGACATTCTCCTTTTCCTTATTTGTTCTATTGTCTTTATATCTTTTCTCTGTTATTCTCTGTCTTTCCATTTCCCCATCTCATTCTGACATATCTCTTTTCCAACTTTAATGTGTATTTCCCTCACTTCTCAGCCTCAAATGTTATTTCTTTTGTGCCTTTTTCAAAACAGCAAGACTTTTTCTGATATTATATGTATATATTCTGAAGATATATATATAAAAAATATGTATATAGTCTGAACATATATATATATGTTTTTTCAGTAGATTTCCAATCATCCCAAAACCAGTTTAACTGGTAAGGTGACACCTCATTCATGAAGTCAGTTGTCATATTGCCAGGACAACCTCAAATATGATCAAACTCAAATCCCTTTTCATGGAACACTACCCATGTTGTCATGACAACCTGTAAGACTTAGTTTAAGCGTCATTCCTACATGGAAGATCTTAAAGTACTTGGTTAAAATCAGGAACAATTGATAAGTTTCTGTAGATTTTCACACTTCAAATGAACTTCAAGCTTCCAAACTAAAAGTAACCAAACATGATAGCAATCTAAAGCATGAGCATTTTATCATCCTACTGAAAAAAATTGCTTGGTTGATAGATAAGATATATGGCAATGGAAATTGACTTACTAGTGATATTTTAAAAGCTACCTGGTAACTTGTGAATTGTTTTTACCTGAGTAATATTTTAAATCTAGATGAATAATGATGAGATCTATGTAACTATGGAGAGAGTAGTAAATTCTGAATTGGTGGGATTTATTTATTAAGTAAATCCAATAATCCTTCAAATAGTAATACATGATGTATATTAAATGTTAAACAAAAGAAGTTTTTGATTAGCGTAAAATTTTATATATTTTGAAAATTTATTTATTTTTGTACATCAATGAGCTCTTTAGTGGTGACTTCTGAGATTTTGGTGCAACCATCACCCAAGCAGTGTACACTGTACCCAATGTGTAGTCTTTTGTCCTTTCCCCTACTCCCACCATTTCCATGAGTCCCCAAAGTCCATTGTATCATTCTTATGCCTTTGCATCCTCATAGCTTAGCTCCCACTTATGAGTAAGAACATAAGATATTTGATTTTCCATTCCTAAGTTATGTCACTTAGAATAATGGTTTCCAATTCCATCCAGATTACTGTGAATGCCATTATTTCTTTTTTAATGTCTGAATAGTATTCCATGGTGTATATATATGGTATATATAATGGTGTGTGTATATATATATACACACACACACACACACCCCATTTTCTTTCTCCACTCATTGACTGACAGACATTTGGGCTGGTTCCAGGTTTTTGCAATTGTGAATTGTGCTGCTATAAACATGCGTTTGCAAGTATCATATTCATTTAATAACTTCTATTCCTCTGGGTAGATACCCAGGAGTGGGACTGCTGGATCAAATGGTAGACCTACTTCTGGTTCTTTACAGAATCTCTACACTGTTCTCCATAGTGACTGTACTAGTTTACATTTCCACCAACGGTGTAAAAGTCTTCCCTTTTCACCACATCCATCCCAACATCTATTTTTTTTTTTATTATGGCCATTTTTGCAGGAGGCAGGTGATATCGCATTGTGGTTTTGATTTGCATTTCCCCTACCATTAGTGATACTGAGCATTTTTTCATATGTTTGTTGGCCATTTGTATATCTTCTTTTGAGAATTGTCTATTCATGTCTTTAGTCCACTTTTTGATGGGATTGTGTTTTTCTCTTGCTGATTGGTTTGAGTTCCTTGTAGATTCTAGATATTAGTCCTTTGTCAGAAGTATTTATTGCTAAGGTTTTTTCCCACTCTGCGGGTTGTCTGCTGATTATTTCTTTTGTTGTGTGAAGCTTTTTAGTTTAATCAAGTTCCAACTATTTATCTTTGGTTTTGTTACATTTGCTTTTGGGTTCTTGGTCATGAAGTCTTTGCCTAAGCCAATCTCTAGAAGAGTTTTTCCAATGTCACCTTCTAGAATTTTTATGGTTTCACTTGTTAGATTTAAGTCTTTGATCCATCTTGAGTTGATTTTTGTATAAGGTGAGAGATGAGGATCCAGTTTCATTCTTCAACATTGGCTTGTCAAGTATCCCAGCACCATTTGTTGAATAAGGTGTCCTTTCCCCACTTTAAGTTTTTGTATGCTTTGTCAAAGATCATTTGACTGTAAGTATTTGGCTTTATTTCTGGGTTCTCTATTCTGTTCATTTGTCTATATGCTATTTTTATACCAGTACCATGCTGTTTGGGTGAATATGGCCTTATAGTATAATTTGAAGTCAGGTAATGTGATGCCCCCAGATTTGATCTTTCTACTTAGTCTTGCTTTGGCTATGTGGGCTCTTTTTTGATTCCATTTGAATTTCAGAATTTTGTCCAGTTCTGTGAATAATGATGGTGGTATTTTGATGAGAACTGCAATGAATTTGTAGATTGCTTTTGGGAGTATGGTCATTTTCACAATATTGATTCTACATGGGATGTGTTTCCATTTGTTTGTGTCATCTATGATTTCTTTCAGTAGGGCTTTCTAGTGTTCCTGGTAGAGGTCTTTCATCTCCTTAGTTAGGTATATTCCCAAGTATTTTATTTTTTTGTTTTTGCAGCTACTGTTAAAGGGGTTGAGTGTTCTTGACTTGATTCGATTCTCAGCTTGGTCGCTGTAAGTGTACAGCAGATCTACTGATTTCTGTACATTAATTTTGTATCGTGAAACTTTGCTGAATTCATTTACCAGTTCTAGGAGCTTTTTGGCTGAATCTTTAGCATTTTCTATGATTATGTCATCAGCAAATTGTGACAGTTTGACTTCCTCTTTACCAATTTGGATACCCTTTATTTGCTTCTCTGGTCTGATTGCTCTGGCTAGGACTTCCAGCAGTATGTTGAATAGAAGTGGTAAAAGTGGGCATCCTTATCTTGTTCCAGTTCTCAGGGGGAATGCTTTCAACTTTTCCCCATTCAGTATAATGTTGGCTGTGAGTTTGTCATAGATGGCTTTTTATTACCTTAAGGTATGTCCCTTCTGCGCCGATTTTTCTGGGGTGTTTAATCATAAAGAAATGCTGGATTTTGTCAAATACTTGGTTTTCATCTATTGAGATGATCATGTGGTTTTTGTTTTTAATTCTGTTTATGTGGTGTCTCACATTCATTGACTTGTGTATGTTAAATCATCCCTGCATCCCTGGCATGAAATCCACTTGATTATTGTGGCTTATCTTTTTTTTTAATTATTATACTTCAAGTTTTAGAGTACATGTGCACAATGTGCAGGTTTGTTACATATGTATACATGTGCCATGTTGGTGTGCATCATTCTGAGCAAACTATGGCGTGGCTTATCTTTTTGATATGCTGTTGGATTCAGTTAGCTAGTATTTTGTTGAGGATTTTTGCATCTATGTTCATCAGAAATATTGGTGTGCAGCTTTCTTTTATCATTATGTCCTTTCTTGGTTTTGGTATTAGGGTGATACTGGCTTCACAGAATGATTTAGACAGGATTCCATCTTTCTCTATCTTTTGGAATAGTGTCAATAGAAATGGTACCAATTCTTCTTAGAATGTCTGATACAATTCAGCAGTGAATCTGTCTGGCCCTCGATTTTTTGTTGTTATTTTTGGCAACCTTTTAATTATCATTTTATTCTGGCACTCAAGAGCTGCTGTTCAGATTCCTTTGTCCCTTGGGGTGCTCCCTTGATTTGGTGCTCTCCCCATTCCCCAAGGCATGATGGGGCTTCCTGAGAGCCAGACTGCAGTGATTGTTATTTCTCTTCTGGATCTAGCCACCCAGGAGAGCTACTGGGATCTGGGCTGGTACTGGGGAGTGTCTACAAAGAGTTCGGTGATGTGATCGGTCTTCAGATCTCTCAGCCATGAATACCAGAACCTGCTCTGGTGGAGGTAGCAGGGGAGTATTGTGGACTCTGTGAGGGTCCTTGATTGTACTGTTAAGTACACTGGTTTTGTGTTGTTTGACTTCCAGCCAGGAGATGGCACTTTCAAGAGCACATCAGCTACAGTAGTATAGGGAGGATACAAGCTTGCCCTAGGGTCAAGCTGTGGGTGAGGCCATAGAGCTCCCAAGAGATTATGTCTTTTGTCTTCAGCTACCAGGGCAGGTAGAGAAAGACCCCCAGGTGGGGGCAGGGTTCAGCATGTCTGAGCCCAGGCTCTCCTTAAGCAGGGCTTGCTGTGGCTGCTGTAGGGGATGGGGATGTGGTTCCCAGGCCAATGGAGTTATTTCCCAAAGGAATGATGGCTGTCTCTGCCACATCACACATGTCACTAGGAAGTGGGGGAAAGCTGGCAGCCACAGGCTTCACCCAGCTGCCACACAGCCCACAGCCCAAAAGGCCAGTCTCACTTCTACCATGCTCCCCCAGCAGCACCAAGTTTATTTCCAGGCAGCCAGTGAGCAGGGCTGAGAACTTGCCCCCAGCTACCAGCCTCCTAGCTGAGAAAGCAAGTGGACTCACAGTTCTTGGCTGTCTGCATTGTAGCCTGCGTTGGCAGTCCACCTCCTTCAAAGGGTCTATGGATTCTCTCAGCTTTCCTGGTATGTTCCTGCAGTAGTTCTTGGAGCAAAAGTTCACAATGTGAGTCTCCACATGCTGCTGTGTCCACAGCTCCAAGTGGGAGCTGCAAGTTAGTTGTGGCTCCTATAGGCCTTTTTTTTTTTTTGTCATTTTATTGCTTCTTTACTCATTGTGTATTTGTTTTTTAAAAAGTTTCAGTGATTTATTGATTCAGAAAGCTTTACGTGCCCAATTTTGTGATGTGAAAATCTTCTTTTCACTTTATTCATTTCTCTATAGCTACTATTTACACTGAATACTGAATTGCTTGCTGACAAGCAAAAACTGTATTTTTTTCTCTTAAAATCAATTTATTAATTTCTTTATCATCTTTAGAATCTATTATATGTAATGAATTTTTTACAAATAATTCTGGTATGACTTTTGATTATTACCCTCCTTTTTTCCTATTTTACAAATCTCAACTCAATCCCATTTCTGATCCATGGCATCATTTATTTGCCACTAATATGGAAGAATTGTGAGTCAAATAATATCCAATATATTCTCTAATAGCAAGCCCAACCTTGTGTTCCCAGGATCTCAATTACATAAATTTAGAGCAAAGCTATGAGACACTTCCTGGATTAGCTTCAGAGTGTCCGAAAACATACCTGAAATTGTGTGCAAAATCTGAACTGTATGTTCATATATGCATTTTTACTGGGAAAAGAGCTCATAATTTGCATCACAAAGAAGGTATTTCCAAAAATGATCAAGAACCACCACTTTAGGGCACAATGTGGCATTGCAGAGCATTCATAATGAGGTGGAAAAAGCTGATTTTGAGTCAGAAGAGCTGATTTTATATTCCAAGTTGTCACCATTAATAAAACACATATGAGAAATATATAGGAATTATGTACCCTACTGAAAATTTTGAATATGCCATTGATTGATAATACTGGAAAACAGTGAAGTCCTATTACAGGAAATTAAAAGCTAAATGTAGGCAAAATCATTAACGGCAATTCAATTTAGGGTTTATCATTGATATAAATTAATTTCCACATAATATTCCTATAAGAACTGACAAGGAAGATGTTTTTAAAAGGAAGTATTGTTTCCAAATGGCAGAAATAGAAAGAAAACGAACGTAAGATCTAGAAAGAAATGAATCACATAATATAGTTTGTGTTATAGATATTTGGATAAGTTATTACCTCTAGGTTATAAATTCCCTGAAATGGAAAACTTTAACAAACATCTTTTACTACAATACGTGACTAACAGTGATTGTATTTAGAAGGTTATCAAAAAATCAATGGACATGCTGTATTTCCTATGTGATCTTCAAAATCAAATTAGGTGTTGTCTCCGTACACATGAACAAATTCTCCTGTGTGTGAAAACAACTTCTATTTAGAAAACGAGTTTTAGGTAGAGAAAACAAAAACAGCTGAAAACTTTGTAACGAATTACTTCAGGAGTATTTTAAACAGGTATCAAACCAAAGGAAATACCATCCCCTAAATTCAGTGCGGGGGAGTTCTCTGTGGATAACTTAAGCATGGAAGAAGCAATAGATTTGCTAAAGGAAAAAAAGGTATGCCTAAGACAGTGATAAATCAAGATGAAAGCCAAGTAAATGTAATATAAATACATTTACAAATACAAAATAAATACTCTTCTAAAATTGTATTTATTAGAGGATTAAGCTAATGTTTATGCACGTAATCTAACACTGAATGTAGAAATTTACCCAAATACGTTAGTTTGGCAGTAGACTTTTTCCCCTTGTCTCAAGTGGCATGGATTCCAGTCAACTATCTCCAAGCATGTAGGGGTTTCAAGCACAGGCAAATGATTAAAATTACTTGAGGCTTGGTGATGGGAGTCGAAGGGGACTCTCTGAATACTGTTCACATCATTTGCTGTAAGACTTTGTCTCTAATAGGTACTTGATGGCTTCTACATATAGTACTGTGTTAGAGACTGGTGATATAAACAGTTGCCAGCTGTGTCACAAAAACCAGCATGACCCAGAGTTGGGAAGCAATGAGAACACAATTTACTAAATAGGGTTAAGCAAGATATTGGCCTTGTGGCAGCCAGCACATATTGGGTGGTTGACTCAGGAACTGAGTCAGACTAAATTAGTTCTCAGTCTGAAGAGGAGCAAAACTGAGAAAAAACATGGTAATGTTGCCAGAGTGTTCCAGCTCAGGCGTGACAATTCAAGTTAGATAGATAGATAAATCTTGCTAAGATAGATAAGTACTTGCTTGATCAAGTGGACTGCTTAGAAAGTGAGAAAATCACAGCAGAGCAGACCAAGGAATAAGAGCAGAAGGCAGCTGTTCAGTAACCAGGGCAAGAGAAGGTAGGTTTCTGTATTAAAGCTTTAGGTTAACTAACATTCCATGCAGTGTTTTTGAAGAGGAATAATGATACCCAATAAAAGCCTCCTTTGTCTTAAAGGAACCACTTCATAAAGGTGAGTGGGGCTTTTATTCAAATTTCTAACTGTCACAGCCCTTGCTGTCATGAAACTAGTTTTAGAGACAAGATATACACACAAAAGTCCAAATAAAAAAATGTTACTGTGTTTGTACTGCATATAAGCTATTGGGCTAAACCTTGTAGAGGATGCAATGATGAGACTAACATAGTAGCAGCCCTTCAGGATTTTATAGTCTAATAAAAGGATAAGTATGAAGACTAAGTTCGCAGTTTTAAAGGATAAGTTGAAGGTGAGTGGAAGTAAGTGTGAGGTCAGGTCTAAAATGACAGAATTGTGAACTGCTAGGGAACTATGGTAACACTTAAATCATACTGGCAAACAGTACTTAAATACAGGATTAATCATCTCAAGCAAATATTTCCTTCTGGGAAATAAAATTCCTGCCAATAACAGGATCTAAAAAGATCACCCATTTAGTTAAGTGGTAGGGAAACCAGTGTTGTTGACATATCACTATAGCCACACCCGCACCCCCCAAAGCCCCCCTAAAAAAGACACCTAGGTAGAAAGTGTGAGTGCACTTGTGTATATATGTGCATAGTCCTAAAAACCGACAGTTTTTCTTAATTACCTCTATTCCTAGTCTCATTATTCAAAAGAGGTTTTTTAACCTCTAATTTTAAAAGAATATGTAATTTGTTATATATTTGCTTCCAATTACTTTTATTTCTTTTTTCTGGATTGGAAAAAAACTAAGTTCAATATTCACAGATTAGTATTATTCCTAACCGTTCTTCTCTTTCACCAAAATTCTTAAATAAGTGGCATATAAAAAAATGCCAAGTAAACTCAAATAGGTCATTTACACATTAAAAAATTGTGTATAAATAAATTATAAATTCTAAACATAAATTGTACTTTCCCACTTGTTTAGACTGCACTAGTTAACATATACTACTAAACATAGTGACAACTTGGTAAATGTGATATTTTTAAAATTTCCAATTAACTTATTCTGAAGTATGTCCTAAAGGAATTGATTTTACCATAGAATCTCAAGAGACTTTGAGTTCAGTTGTTCAAAAAAAAAAAAAAAAACTTTCTGATGAATCAGAAATGATGAGTGTGGTAATAAAGAATTATGAAAATTTGAAAGAAAGCAAAATTATTTTAGAATACTTAATTATATGCCTAAAATATTCAAAAACTCAACTGAAAAACTGTGGATTAGATAAAAAAGAAGAGGAGTTACAAACCATGCTAACCACACTGACTGGGAAGTTCAAGAATTGTCAAGTGAGCCCGTGTGGCTCTCAGTGGAGGACAAACACCATGCTCATGAGTCTTCACGCAGTCAGTTCATCAACCCTTTGCATGGTCAGTATCTTGGTACATTTTTCACTGGCATAACAAAACATTAGGTTGGCGCTAAAGCAATTGAGGTCTTGGCATTACTTTCAATGGCAAAAACTGCAATTCCTTTTGCACCAACCTAATACCTACGAATGGGTAATTTATAAAAGACAGAAACTTATTTCTCATAATATTGGAGGTTACGAGTTCAATATCGAGGCTCTGGCAGGTTTGGTTGTCAGGTAAGGGCTGCTTTCTGCTTCCAAGATGGTGCCTTGTTGTTGCATTCTCAGGAGGGAAGAAATGCTGTGTCCTCGCATGGAAGAAGGTGGAAAGTGCAAGCTAATGGTGAAGCCTCTTTTATAATGGCCTTAATCCCAGTCATGAGGATGAGGAGGCCTAATAACCTAATCACCTCATAAAGGTCTCACCTCTTTATACCATCACATTGGCCATTAAGTTTCAACATTTAAATTTTGAAGGGGGTATATTCAAACCATAGCAGTCAGGTTGACTATTTTAGTTTTTAAATTACTTTATTTTTGGCCATATATTATTTATTTTATACCCATGATGAACTATTGATCAAAAACAGGAAGCATGGATGTTAAAAGATAACTACTTTAGGATAACTGTAGAAAAGTTGACATTTTCCCAAATTTACTCGAGGATTCATTCATTTATTCAACAAATATACAATAAATGACTACTATATATCAGGCACTATGCTAAATATTTGGTCTAAAATGAACAAAACAGACAGGATTCCTAATCTCATGGATTTTAGAATCTAGTTGGTGAGATAATAACTCAATATACAAATAAACATATAATTATAAACTCTATGATCCCTATGAGGAAAATGATTAAGAGAAAATAAGAGCAAAATTTAAATCAGGATTCATCTCTGGAAAAATAAATATTTAACATGAGATTAGAGTAATTAAAAATTATGAAGCATTCCAAGAAAAGAAATGAAAAATAGTTTGGTGCCATTGGGAATCAGAACAATATCATTGTGTCTAGTACTTGGCATCCAGAGGAAACTTGCATTTTGAGAGGTGGGCAGTGACAGACCATTGTTGTACCTGGTAAGAAATTAGACTTCTATTCTACTTGCAGTTGGAGCTACTGAACAGTGGAATAAAATGGTTTACACTTTCAATGATTATCATGACTTCTATGTGAAAATGTCAATAAGGTGACAAAGATGGAAGAAAGAACAGCAGGAGGCTATGGCTGTAATCCAGAAAAAAATTTACCTTGGCAATTGCTGTAAGAAAGTCTACAAACTGACTTGGACTATGGTGGGGGCAGTGGTAACGGAGAGAACTGGATGTGATTGAGAAAGTTTTGGCAGTGAACTGGATACAATTAAGATTTGCTCATAAATTGGATATACAAAAAACGATAAATGAAAAGGTAATTTTTTGTAGGCCTAATACTTGGGATAACCTTTGGCACAAAATAGATACTCAATAAATATTTTTTGAATAAATGAATGAAATTATTGTCCCATATAGCTAAATTAATGCAGGTATCATTCACTAAGAAAAGGAAAACTGGAGGCGTTACATTTTGGCAGACATTCAGTTTGATATGCCTGTTAGAACTCAGAGTAGACCATTAGAAATAAATCTGGAGCTCAGAAAAGAGGCCAGAATCTAAAATATGAGTTCATGAGTTACAGACATAGAGATGGTATCTAAAGCCATTGAGCACACAGAATGAGAAGAAAAGAGGTCTCCAGGCTGAGCCATGAGAAGACATAATACTTTAGGTATAGGTAAAAAAGAGGAATTAATAAAGAAGACTGATAAAGAGTACCCAAGGAGGAAGTTGACATCTGAGACAGTGCGACATCAAGGACACTAACATAAAGAGTGCTTTAAAAAGACAGTCAACAGTGAAAAATCTTAAATCCATTAGATTTATAACACTGAGATCATTGGTGACCTTCGGCAGAGCAGGGTTTATAGAAAAACAGAGACTGATAATAAAATGGACACAGATTGAATGAATAGTGAAGGAAGGGTGAGGAAGTAAAAACTGTATATGTGGATAACACAATTATAAGTTGAAGTTATCTGATTGAAATTCTTGCCTTGCCTATATAAATGTTTTTTAAACTCTAGAAATTAAACATTAATAAGAGACAAC
>NW_012104098.1:1755835-1774920 GCF_000951045.1 Mandrillus leucophaeus | reverse complement strand
AACAAAAACTTGTCAAAACTTGGACTAACGCTGCTAGGTCACACAAACAACGTGTTAGTCTGAAAAAGCTAAGCCAAAACATGAATAAGAAAGAATAAACACAAATGTCAGATATCAAATAAAGTTAAAGATTAAAGATAAGAGTGTAGTAGAATCCCGGCTTAAAAGAAGTTCATTATTTAGAACCAATTATCACTTTGCTGAAAGTTCTTTTTTTTTTTTTTTTGCTTCCAGAAAGAGGAGGTAAAGGAACTCCCCAGAGCCTTAAAGGAATGTTTGAGCTCTGATGGAAGTAATTTAACACTTTTTATAAGTTACTAAGTACCAGGCACTTTACATGTATTACCTCATTTAACCCTCCGCTGTTTTAAAGTTGCACACATTGTTCTGATTGTTGTTCTCATTTTATTGATACATTATACTGCCCCTCTACACAGCATTAAATGATTATGCATGACACCTGTGAGATGAACTTTCCCATAGCAGTACAGGCAAAGGCAAGTGTTGGATACACATAACCCTTTGCAAACGTTTTTGAAAATGGACGATGCTGCCTCAGGCTGAAGTTAGGTTTCCGTCATTTAGAAGGTTCAAGAATATCTGAGAGACATACAGAGTAGTTATGCATTAGGTTAGATGAGAAAATGTGTAAGCTCCTTTCCACTTTTAAGATTCTAATTCTATATATAGAGTACAAGGAGTAAAGTGAAGTATTTAAGAGCAAGGAAATTAGGTCAAGGTAACCTGGATTTAAATCATATGTAATCCATCCAATACCAGCTGTCTGATTTTGATCAAGTTGCATAATTTTTCTAGGTACCAGTGTCCTTATCTTTTTCCACGAAGAGAATGGTATCGACCTCGCCAATTTGTGTATAAGATTATGAGAAACAACATAGATAATGTGCTAAGCACAGTACCTGACAAACAGTGAGCATCAATAATTGACAGCTGGAGTTAATGCAATTCCATGGATTACATATTGCTTAAATTTTGTTCACAAACAATAAATTTTATGACACTTTAGTGATTCAGAGTTTCTGTTTCAAGATGAGTTGAACTTGACAAAAGATTGGGGCAATGAAGGGAAGAGAGAAGAAAGAGAAACAATACAGAAGACAAGAGCCCTATATGAACTTTTTTTTTTTAACTTTCATTTTAGGTCCGGGGGTAGCTGTGCAGGTTTCTTACATGGGTAAATTGTGTGTCGCTGAGATTTAATGTATTAATTATCCAATCACCCAGGAAGTGAGCATAAGATATGATAGTTTTTCAACCCTTGTTCCCCTCTGAGCCTCCCTCATCTATTAGCCCCTGGTATCTCTTGTTCCCATCTGTGTGTGTGTGTGTACTTAATGTTTAGCCCCCACATATAAGTGAGAACATGCAGTATTTGGTTTTCTGTTCTTGCATTAATTCACTTAGGTTTTCTGTTCTTGCATTAATTCACTGCATCCATGTTGCTGGAAAGGGCATTATTTTGTTCTTTTTTATAGTTGCATAATACTCCATGGAGTACATTAACCACATTTTCCTTTTTGAGATAGGGTCTCACTTTGTCACCTAGGATGGAATGCAGCAGTGTGATCTTGACTCACTGCAACCTCTGCCTCCTGGGCTCAAGCAATCCTCCCACTCTAATTGCCCAAGTAGCTGAGACTACAAGCACATACCACCATGCCTGACTAACTTTTGTATTTTGTAGGGCAGAGATGGGTTTTCTCCATGTTCCCTGGATAGGTATCAAACTCCTAGGCTCATGTGATCCACCTCACTGCCTTGGCCTTCCAAAGTGATGGGATTATACACATGAGCTACTATGCCCAGCCTTGTACCACATTTCTTTATCCAGTCCACCATTAGTGGGCATCTACGTCGATTCCACCTCTTTGTTATTTTGAATAGTGCTGTGATGAACAAACACACACACACACACATACACACACACACGTCTTTTTGGTAGAATGATTTTTTTTTTCATTTGGGTATATACTCAGTAAGGGGATTGCTGAGTCAAATGGTAGTCTGTATTAAGTTCTTTGAGAATCTCCAAACTAGTTTCCATAGTGGTTGAACTAGTTTACATTTCCAACATCAGGTATAAGCATTAACTTTGCTGCACAACCTCACCAACATCTGTTGTTTTTTGCCTTTTTAATAGTAACCATTGTGACTGGTGTGAGACGGTATCTCATTGTGGTTTTAATTTGCATTTCTGTAATGATCAGTGATGTTGAGCACTTTTTCATATATTTGTTGGCTGCTTGTATGTCTTCTTTTGAGAAGTGTTTGTTCATGTCCTTTTCCCATTTTTAATGGGATTTCTTGTTTTTTGCCTTGAATTGTTTAAATTCTTTATAGATTCTTGATATTAGACCTCTGTTAGATGGATTGTGAGTATTTTCTCCCATTTTGGAAACTGTCTGTTTATCTTGTTAATAGTTTCTTTTGCTGTGCAAAAGTTCTTTAGTTTATTAGGTCCTTCTTATCAATTTTCGTTTTTGTTGCAATTGCTTTGGGGGACCCAGTTATACATTGTTTGCCACGGCCATGTCCAGAATGGTATTTCCCAGGTTTTCTTCTACAATTTTTATAGTTTGAGGTCTTATATTTAAGTCTTTAATTCATCATGAGATAATTTTTGTATATGGTGAAATGTAGGGGTGCAGTTTCATTCTTCTGCATATGGCTAGCCATTTATTCAAGCACCATTTATTGAATAGGGAGTCCTTTCCCCATCACTTATTACTGTTGATTTTGTCAAACATCAAATGGTTGCAGATGTGGGGCTTCATTTTTGGGTTTCCTATCCTGTTCCATTGGTCTTTGTGTCTGTTTTTGTATCATACTACGCTGTTTTGGTTACTGTAGCTTTGTAGTATAGTTTGAAGTTGCATCCTGTGATACTTCCAACTTTATTCTTTTTGCTTAGGACTGCTTTGACTATTTGGGGTCTTTTTTATTTGTTCCACATGAATTTTAGAATAGCCTTTTCTAATTCCATGAAAAATGATGTTGGCAGT
Organism: Mandrillus leucophaeus; assembly: GCF_000951045.1. Taxonomy (NCBI): domain Eukaryota; kingdom Metazoa; phylum Chordata; class Mammalia; order Primates; family Cercopithecidae; genus Mandrillus; species Mandrillus leucophaeus. The sequence continues at coordinate 1,771,897 of NW_012104098.1, read as the reverse complement.
TTGATAGGAATAGCATTGAATCTGTAAATTACTTTGGGCAGTATGACCATTTTAACAATATTGATTCACTTTGGGCAGTATGGCCATTTTAACAATATTAATTCTTCCTATTGAAGAGCATGGAATGTTTTCCCATTTGTTTGTATTGTCTCTGATTCTTTCAATCATATTTTGTGACTTTTACTCTAAAGATCTTTTACCTCCTTGGTTAGCTGTATTCCCAGGTATTTTATTATTTTTGTGATTGCTGTAATGGGATTGCATTCTTGATTTGGTTCTCTGCTTCAATTTTACTGCTGCATAGAAATGCTACTCATTTTCATATAATGATTTTCTATTCTAAAACTTTACTGAAGTCATTTATAAGTTCTAATAGCCTTTTGGCAGAGTCTTCAGAGTTTTCTAGATAGAATCATATCATCTGCAAAAGGAGATAATTTCAATTCCTCTCTTTCTAATTAGGTGCTTTTAATTTCTTTCTCTTGCCTGATTGCTCGGGCTAGGACTTTCATTACTATGTTAAACAGATGTGGTGGGAGTGGGCATCCTTGTCTTGCTCCAATTCCCAAGGGAAATGCTTCCAGCTTTTGCCTATTCAATAGGATGTTGGCTGTTGGTTTGTCAGAGATGGCTCTTATTATTTTGGCATATGTTCCTTCAATGCCTAATTTGTTGTTTTTTTTAACATGAAGGAATGTTGGATTTGATCAAACACCTTTCTGTGTCTATTGAAATGATCATATGGTTTTTGTTTTTAATTCTGTTTATGTAGTGAATCACATTTATTGATTTGCATATGTTGAACCAACCTTAAGTCCCAGGAATAAAACCTACTTGATTGTGGTGAAATAACTTTTGTATGTGCTGCTGGATTTGGTTTGCTCGTATTTTGTTGAGGATTTTTGTGTCTGTTTATCAAGGATGTTTCCCTGATGTTTTCTTTTTTCCTTGTGTCACTGCCAGATTTTGGGATCAGAATATGCTGCCTTTGTACAATGAGTTACAAAGGCATCCCTCCTCAATGATTTTTTGGAATAATTTCAGTAGGATTGATACTAGCTTTTCTTTTACATCTGGTAGAATTTGGCAGTGAATATATCTTGTCAAAAGCCTTTTTGGTTGGTAGCTATTTTTATTATTGATACAATTTTGGAACTCATTATTGGTCTGTTCAGGATTTCAATTTGTTCCTAGTTCAATCTTGGAGGTTTATGTGTTTCCAGGAATTACTCCACTTCTAGGATTTCTAGTTTGTGTGCATAGATGTGTTCATAATGGTTTCTAAAGTTGTTTTTGCCTTTCTGTGGGGTTGGTTATAATGTCATCTCTGTCATTTCTTTTGTGCTTATTTGGATCCTCTCTTTTTCTTCTTTGTTAACCTAGCTAGTGGTCTACCAATCTTGTTTATTCTTTCAAAGTACAAACATTTGGTTTTGTTGATATTTGTATGGATTTTTACATCTAAACTGTGTTCAGATCTGCTCCTATTTTGATTATTTTTCTTTTTTTGCCAGCTTTGGGGTTGATTTGATCTTGTTTTTTCAGTTTCTCCAGGTTCAATGTTAAGTTGTTAATTTGAGATCTTTCTAACTTCTTGGTGTAGGTGTTAAGTGCTATAAGCTTTCCCCTTAACACTGCTTTAGCTATGTCCCAAAAATTCTGGAATGTTGTGTGTTAGTTTTCATTTGTTTCAAATAATTTATTGATTTATGCCTTAATTTTTTTCTTTACCCAAAAGTCATTCAGGGACAAGTTGTTTAATTTTCATTTTATTGTATGGTTTTGAGAAAACTTCTTGGTATTGATTTCTATTTTTATTGAACTGTGGTCCAAGAGTATAGTTGGTATGATTTTGACTTTTTTGAATTTGTTGAGACTTGCTTTATGGCCAAGCATGTCATCAGTCTTAGAGAATATGCCATATATAGATGAGAAGAATGTATACTCTGTTGTTGTTCGGTGTATAGTCTGTAGATGTCTATTAGGTCTAATTGGTCTAGTGTTAAGTTTAAGTCCAAAATATCTTTGTTAGTATGCTGTCTAAAGTTGTCAGTGGGGTATTGAAGTCTCCCACTATTATTGTGTGGTTATCTATGTCCTTTCATAGGTCTCTAAGAACTTGTTTCGTGATTCTGGGTGCTCCAACATTGGGTGTGTATATATTTAAGATAGTTAAGTCTTCTTATTGGATTGTACCGTTTCTCATTAGGTAATGCCCTTCTTTGTAACTTTTGATCATTGTTCGTTTAAAGTCTGCTTTTTCTGATATATGAATAAAAAACCTTGCTCTTTTTTCCATTTGCATGATAGATCTTTCTCTATCCCTTTACTCTGATTATAAGCGTCGTTACTTGTGACAAGGATTTCTTGAAGACATCATACAGTTGGGTCTTGCATCTTTATCCAATTTGCCATTCTATACCTTTAACTGAAGGCATTTATAGCATTTACATCCAAGGTTAGTATTAACATGTGTGATTTTAATCTTCTCATCATGTTGTTAACTGACAGTTATGTAGACTTGGTTATGTAATTGCTTTATAGCATCAGTGGGCTATATACTTAAGTGTGTTTTTGTGGTGGCAGGTATCTTTTTTTGTTTCCATGTTCAGCATTCCCTTAAGGACCTCTGAGTAAGTAAGGCTGGTGTAGTGGTAACAAATTCCCGTAGTATTTGCTTATCTGAAAAGGACTTTATTTCTCCTCGCTTATAAAACTTACTCTGGTGGGATATGAAATTATTGATTGTAATTTATTGTCTTTAAGGGTGCTGAATATAGGCCTGCCATCTCTTCTGGCTTGTAAAGTTTCTGCTGAGAGGTCTGCTGTTAGCCCAATGGGGTTCCCACTGTACATAATTTGTACCTTTCTATAGCAGCTTTTAAGATTTGTTCTTTTGCACTGATCTTGGTGAATCTGATGATTATGTGCCTTGGGGATGGTTGTCTAATATAGTATCTAGCCAAGGTTGTCTGTATTTTTTGGATTTGCATGTTAACTTCTCTGGAAAGATTAGGAAAATTTTCACAGACTGTATCCTCAAATGTATTTTCCAAGTTGCTTATTCTCTCTCCTTCTCTCTCAGAAATGCCAATGAGTCACAGGTTTGATCTTTTTACATAATCCCATATTTCTTAAGATATTTTGTTCACTTTTTAAAAATTCCTTTTTTCTTTAATTTTGTTGCCTGTGTTGGTTCAAAGAAACAGTCTTCAAGCTCTGAAATTCTTTCCTCGGATTGGCCTGTTCTGTTGTAAATGTTTCCAATTGTATTATGAAATTCCTGTGGTAAATTTTTCGATTCCAGAAGTTCAGTTTGGTTCTTTCTTAAAATGGCTTGCCATATTTCAACACTTGGATCAGTTTAGTGTTTTCCTTGGATTGGGTTTCTACTTTATCTTCTCATTGAGCTTTCTTGCCATCCAGATTCTGAATTCTGACTCTGTCATTTTAGCCATTTAAAATCATTGTTAGGGAACTAGGTGTGTTCATTTAAAGGTAAGGAGACACTCTGGCTTTTACAGTTGCCAGAGTTCTTGCACTGGTTCTCTCTCATCTGTTAGGACTCCATTTATCTTTTGAAGTTGCTGTACTTTGGATGTAGCTTCTTGTTTTTATATTCCTCATTTCCCTTCAGAGTTTGACTGTGGTATAAGTTGGGTATAGTTGATTGGCTTCATTTCTGGATGCTTTCAGAGGGCCCATTCTCAGCTCAGCACTCCTCAGTTGTGTGCTCTAACCCTAGGGGTCTGGGACTGGGCCCACAGCTTTGTCCTCTGGCTTCTCAATATTGAAAACCAGCTGTGCTAGGGGGCAAGGTGCTCCTAGGATGCTGGCAAAAGTGCTCTGGCAGGGTGGCAGGTACCACCATTGAAAGCATTCTGGTGGGGTGGTAGGGGCCATTGGTAAAAGGGCTATGATGATGTTTTCCAGTCAAAGTGTTCCAAGAGAACACTGGAGAGTGTGCTGTGTGCCTGCTCCCACAAGACTGGCCAGGGAAGGACAGAGAGGGACCAGTAGACAGAGGGACAAACAGATCAGACTCACCCTGGTCCTGTGGGAAAGACAGCCCTGCTCTTTTCGGGTCCAGCAGTTAATGAATGTCAGGGCCACCAAGAGGAATATGGAGAGCCTCAGGGGATGGGTGCCTATGGCTGTGTTCTTTCGGAGCTTTCCCCATGCCAAATCCCTTGGGCTCTGTGCAGACTCAAGCTCTGTCTCTGCTGACTCTCAAGGTGAACAGTCCATGCCAATTCAAACATCCATGGGGGTTATGGGATCTCCTGCAGCTAGGATCCCAGATACCCACATTGAGAGTGGGCTGCTATGTACTTTACTCACCCCTTTCTTAGGAGCTGTTCAGGGGCAAGAACAAGCCCTGGCACTCGGTAACTTCGTGCAGGGTTTCCAGCTTTCTCCCCTTTCAATCCTGGTGTCTGTGTTGTCTCTCTATCCACTCCCAGTGCATTCTCTTAGAAGTTCTGTTTAGAGTATGCTGGTCTGCTCAATATTCTGGTCTTTTTCAGTGGGAGAAGCTCTTTTTTGGCTGTCTCTAGTCAGAAACCTTGTCCCAGTCTCTGAAATTTCTAATCACTGATCTTGGTCAGATTCCATTAGCTTTCTTGACAAGATAATCAGATGAACCAAACCAGTGTGAAACAATGTGGAACCAGCACACTAAGATTCTCTCAGCCAGAAATTAACTGCAAAGACTAGTAGTGTACTAATAGCAAGATAATTTTCAATTTTTGTGAGAATCTTATTTTAGCAAGAAGTCATTTTATTGTTCTATATCAATTTTGATCATTTTTTAAAATTTTTTTCTTTTTTCTCTCAGATTTTTTATCCGATTTTATCTGAGATAAAAAAATCATTCTCTTCTCAGATTATAAAGATTGTAGAGCAGTTTGCGAGAGGAGAGATAAAGTGATCCGATGTACAGGAAATATGAAGGAAAAACACTCTCCTTATTAAATACCACAGAGAAAATAGTTACAAAGAAGGCAACAAAGCAAGCACTCAATACACTGATGTTAAAGAACCATTCTAAAAATACTTATTGAGACATTTCAGCAAAGTAAAATTAAATAATTAGGAAACCTAAGACATCAGCTGATAGTAAATGCTTGATTTGAGAAGATGAGGCAGGTAGTAGCTAGATTTCAGCTATAGCTAATTTTAACATGGATCGTTAGATCTATGGATGGGAAAAAGCTTTTTTAGAGATGATATCTTGCCCAGGCTGGTCTCAAACTCCTGGGCTTAAGCAGTCCTCCTGCCTCAGCTTCCCAAAATGTTGGGATTACAGGTGGGAGCTACCACACACACTTTACCTGGTTTTAATGAATAAAATGAAGACTCATAAACTCACTACCTAACCCAAGATCTAGGATATTACCAATTACTTACATTTATTTGGATGTTACTTGTCTGGTCACCTACATAGAAGTGACCACTGGGCGGGGCACAGTGGCTCACACTTCTAATCCCAGCACTTTGGGAGCCCGAGGCAGGCGGATCTCGAGGTCAGGAGATCGAGACCATCTTGGCTAAAACGGTGAAATCCCGTCTCTACTAAAAATACAAAAAACTTAGCCGGGCGTGGTGGCGGGCGTCTGTAGTCCCAGCTACTCAGGAGGCTGAAGCAAGAGAACGGCATGAATCCGGGAGGCGGAGCTTGCAGTGAGCTGAGGTTGCGCCACTGCACTCCAGCCTGGGCAACGGAGCGAGACTCCGTCTCAAAAATAAAAAATAAAAAAAAAAAGAAGTGACCACCATTCTAAATTTGTTCTTTCCTTTTATTTAGAGATGTATTACTTAAACCAGGATGCCCAAATATTTGTACTTTTACTTGTCTTGTGAACTTTTTAAAAAAGGAATCTGGTACTTGCTTTCTGACTCAACTTGATGTTACTAAGATTGATGCAAAAAAATCCATGCATTAATTTATTTTCACTTTTATATAACAAAACTGGATGTACTACAATATATTCAACAATTATTGTATATTTGGGTTGTGCTAGTTTTCGCTGTTACCAACAGTGATGCTACAAACATTCTTTCTCATGTCTTTTAGTGCACATACTTATAGATCCTCTTGGGAACTTGTGAGTCCAATTTGTGGAAATATTCGTCTTAAAAAATAATGTCAAATTGTTTTCCAAAGTAGAAGCATTTTACATTACTACCAGCAATGAATAAGAGACCTCAATGATCTGAAATCTGAGGGAAACTTCTTAATTTTTGCCAATCAAAACTGTGTAAAACGGCATCTCAATGAGATCTTGAGGTTCTTAGATAGGGTTAGAGGCTAAAAAATTTCTGAGATTCATCAAAAAGCATGATTTCTGAATTTATATTTTAATAGGGGAATTGAAAAGAGAATTGGTCATCACTAAATTATAACACTGGAATAGTAAAGGGAAGAATCATCATAAATCAGAAAATTTTAAAGAAATTTTAAAATATGAGCAAAAACAGACATGAGAAAGTTAGAGCTGGAAGATAAAGCATGTGAAAAATAAGAATAAGAAGGAGGAGAAGGGAACCGATTGAGGAGGAAAAAATAATATGCAGAAGTAAATGTGATTACATTTTTCCCTTTGTAAATATACACAGGTGATGAAGACCTTGCCTAGTGAGGATAAAAATTAATTAAACACTATAATTGCCATTGAGAATGCCAATACAGCACTGACAAAGATTTCAAGATTACATTTAAAGAGAAATCTCGGATGTATGCTACTTACAAGAAATAAATGTGTGAAACAGTATAAAATGTGTTAAAAATAAATAGGAAAATAATATAAAGCAAATTAAGAAACCAGAAAAAACACTAGGAGATATTAATTGTAGATATAACAAGTTTAAGGTAGAAAGCATTAATAGAACAAAAAAGAATAGATTTACAATGGTGAAATAAATAATACATGGAGAATCCTCAATAGTCATAAAAATATTGCTTCAGATAAGATAAAATACTATCAATTGAAGCTAAAGGTAATCAGACCTGACACTGACACACTTTAATACATTTTTCAGAATTTGACAAAAAATAAACCAGGAGACAAAATACTGAAGTCATTTAATTGCTAATTTCAGATTAATAGATATGTCTAGAATTTTTATTTCATAAATAGAATATCCACTTTCTCTTTTCATTCAAAAAACATTTAAAAATTCCATCAGTACTGATCAAGATTAGTTGCAAAATCAAAAGTTTTATGTTCCATATTCTATATTAGTCTAAAATTTTAGAAAGCAACAATAAAAATATAAGACCTCCCAAACAATAAAATATTTTAAAATTAAGAAATGCTATTCTAAATAACTACTAAACTAAAAGGAAATAAGAATTAAAATGGCAACTTGTCTAGAAATTAGCATAAATAAGAGAACATCATCATAAAACTCATGAGATTAGTGAATTCTCTGTTAAGAGAAAAATGCATAGCCTTAAATAATTTCCATCATTAATAAAAAATTTACAAGTAAACCAGTTATGTAACTTTGAAAACAAGAAAAAGAAAAGCAAAATAAAATAAAAAGTAGGAATTACTCTAGAAAAATGTAACTGTATTGGAAATAGAAAAATAAAAATTAATAGAAATAATAATTAAAATTAAAAATAGTCCCTTTGAAAAGACCAATAAAAGGAAACATAGGCTTGATAATAAACAAAGAAGAGAGAAAAACAAAGGTATTCATTTGGAAATTTAAAAATAGATAAAAACCACAAATGAGGAAGAGTTTAAAGTATATAATTTGGAGGTCTGTGAAAGAAATCTGAAATCTAGAGAAAAGGGGATATATTCTGCAAAATATAGGTTACCACAATTATACCAAGAGAAGTAGAAAATTGAACATAAGTTAATTATGGAAAAAATAGACTGAATTATTTAGCATTAAAAAATATGCTGTGTCTAGATGAATTCTGTTAAGTTCTGCCTGTCTTTCAGAGAAGACAGGATTATTACAGTATTCATACAGAGAAATGTTGAAAGCCTCCCACATTTAAGTTTACAAAGCTTGGAACCTAAATTTAGTCTTAAAATATGACAGAAAGGGAAGCTGTAGATTGATTTCACTTATGACTACTAATGAAAAATTTTGAATAGCTACTCCATAAACTAAATACAGTGGTGTATTGATACAATCAGGTCCCAAGACCAAGTGAAGTTTTCCTGGGAATGTAGGAATATTTTAATTTTAATATTAGTAAATCTATTAAGGTGATTTATTAAGACAGCAGATAAAAAAACAAATGAATATACCAATAGATATTGAAATTTGATAAATTCAGTACGCTACTGAATTTAAGTAAAATAGAAATAGAATGAAACTGCCTAAACATGAGATACAATTTGTTCATTTTTATCCTTGTTATCCAAGGTCTCACCACCAAGTGGAAACTCAGAGAGGGGAAAAAATATTTATTTCCCTTTTCCAATTTAAAATAAAACAATACCGGGGGAAAATAAGACTCTGTATTCATGGAGAGTCTGATGTACTACAAATAAAAGGAAAGACTAATGGAAGCCTGAGAAGTGGAAAAAAGGATCAACCAAGGTCATATGTATTCTTGTTTTATGGTTGTTAAGATACAATCCCATTCTAAATAAATAACCTCGTGCATAAGTATTCTCATAAATATGTGAGAATAACCTTGAAATCTTTTCTAACATTTCCTTTTCATTAACTTCTATGATGGTCTTTGGCATTAATGCAAATATGAAGGATAGTCACACTTCCGTGCCTGTTCTGTGGTCGTTGTACAAGTACATCCAGGAGGTCACAGAACCTTGGAAAGTACTTTATTACACCATACAAAAACCCTCTTGTCAATCCTAATGCAATTTAATGTGCTGCTGCTGGTGCTTAATTTAATTCAATTTTTTTCTCCACTGGTTTTTGTTCTGTACCACCTGTATTTTTATGAACTTCTGCTACATGAAATAATTTATATCTGAATTATCAGCAAGTTCATAGTGAACATTTTCTGCTTTTATACCTTTTTCCCTTAGATACTGAACAATAAATTAGCTACGTCAATTAAAACAACTATGTCAACATACACACACACACACACAAATATACACACACAAATATACACACCTACATACATGTTCTAGATTGGATCACTTAGTGGCATAACCCATTAGAAATTATGGAAAGCTTTTTTCTCAATAGTTAACATTTCCAACTTCTAGGTAAAATTCAACGAAGGTAAAAATCATGCAACTGAATGCCACGAGTAAATTGCTAGGAAAAAGGGAATTACTTCTGAGTTTAAAAATATATATTTTCAACAACTGTTAAAAATAAAAGCTAACTTGTGAATTCAAATGTCAAAGCCCCAAGAATGATGCTGGCAGAGGGAACAGTAGCACTATTTTCATTACTGTCTATAGCTTTCCTAGCACTCAAAGAAGAAATAAAGTTTAGATACCTCCATTTTATGTAAGATTTAAAAATGTATTGCCCTTTTTCACATTAATTTATACCTACCAGTTAGAGATAAAGCATGTCAGTAGTGCTTCAGAAAAAATCACATTTCTTTCCATTAAATTTTCATCTTATTGTAAACAGAAATCACTCAAAAAACAAACAATCCAAACACCTTCTACATATTCATTCTCAGACCATAGAATCCTTTTGAAACTGAGCTATTAGAAAATCTGACATAAACATTCTGAGAGAATTAAATTAGCCAGTTGTACTTCCTAGTACAAAGTTTCTATTCTTTAATGCTGATGTGCACATGGTACTCTCTTCTGTTTTCTTTATTATTAATATTATTATACTTTAAGCTCTAGGGTATATGTGCACAACGTGCAGGTTTATTACATATGTATACATGTGCCATGTTGGTGTGCTGCACCCATTCACTCGTCATTTACATTAGGTATATCTCCTAATGCTAACCCTACCCCCTCTCCCCACCCGACGACAGGCCCCAGTGTGTGATGTTCCCCATCCTGTGTCCAAGTGTTCTCATTTTTCAATTCCCCACCTGTGAGTGAGAACTTGTGGTGTTTGGTTTTCTGTTCTTGCGATAGTTTGCTGAGAATGACGGTTTCCAGCTGCATCCATGTCCCTACAAACGACATGAATTCATCCTTTTTCATGACTGCATAGTATTCCATGGTGTATATGTGCCACATTTTCTTAATCCAGTCTATCATTGATGGACATTTGGGTTGGTTCCAAGTCTTTGCTATAAACTTTGAATAAAGATTAGACGAATAGCTAACTAGAAACTGTTTTCTTAAAGGTTAGTGATCTAGGAATAATTCTTTTAAAGAAGTATACAAAGTCAAATATTTGGGGGATACTCAGTACTCCTATAATAAGCCTTGCTAAAAAGAAAACAGGAAACAGAAAGGAAGATAAGTCCTACCATAGGGATTTAAATATTATTCACTTGATAGTGCTTTTCCATAAGTGTGCCTCCATATGATTACTTGAGATAATATATGGGCATTGCCTGTCACCTAATAACCACCTATTAAATGACAGCTATTATTTATTATCCTTATCATTTGCTGAGTATTTATAATGTGTTACTGCACTACCGTATGACACAAATATTTTATCTTTGTCCTCCCAAACACCCCTGTAGAATGAATATTTTAATGCCCTTTTATGCAAAACAAGAAACTGAGTCTCAGAGAAATTGCCCAAGGCCTCACAGCATAATAGTCCAAGGTTAGATTAAAAACACTAGAACCCAAACACAGAAGAGAGTTTAGTGCTTTCCTGATATGCATCCATGGTAAACTAAAAATTAAAATAATTCCAGGCTTGAAAATAATGGCTAGGCCCACCAAGATCTTATTTTACTCAATACTTTTCCCCCTGAAATATCTAATAATTTTATTTGGGAAGTGAGATTAAGAATCTGGACGCTGGATTCAGATGGCTCAAGTCCAAATTCCTGCTGAACCACTTACTCACTCTGTGACTTGGACAGTAATTAGCCTTTCTGTGCTTTTTTCTCCTAAGGATAAGAGTAGTATATCCATCATAGGACTGCTGTGAATGTTAACCAAGTTCTTCTGTATGTCCAGTGCTGAGACTAGTACCAGGCACACAGTAAGTCTTGAATAAACATTTGTTATTACCATGAATATTTACATTTTATCTTATGTTTGGGGGCCCCTGCTTTTCCCATGTCTCTAACCAGGGTGCTTGGCCTGCCTATAATCCACCTGGAGTACCACTCCCACATGTAGCTATCTGGCCTCAGGTGATGATCTAGTGGCTGAAGACTTTGACACACAGACACTCTGGGCCTGTGGAGGAATTGTGATCACCATATTTCAGTGGACTAAAAGAGAGAGTAGGAAGTGAAACAAGATGGGAGTTAGGTTGAGGTCAACACTATCTCAGGATGAAGAGAATCAATAGGTGAGAACATAATAAAGACTTTCAAGACGTGTCCTTGAAATGGGGTTGAGAGTCTCACATAACTTTTTCATAGTCATTCTGAAATTCAGTTCCTTAGATTCCAAACCCTCAACAGGATTCTAGTCACTCAAGCTCTGGAACAAATTCTTATAAAAGAATGAACTGTCACTGGTGGTGAGGGAAAAGGTTAAAGTAAACAAGAAGGTTAGAATGAAAGATGCTAGCTTGTTCCATGCATCTGTTTAATCCATCTGGCAGAATTATGAACCCCTATCCCCCATGGCATTTGGATATAAATCAGAAATAGATTAGAGTGGGAGAAAAGAATGGAAAGGGTAAGAGGCTTCCTTTAGCTTCTCCAAGGTTGAATTGGCAAACAATCTTTGGTATTCAAGTTCATTTTCAAATCAGGTCAATAGACCAGTGAGGGTAGAAGGTGAATGAGCAATTAAATTACATAGCTTTTTCACCAGCTCTCCAGATGAGGCATTCTGACCTCCAACAGTGCCCTTCCAAAATATTTCTCAACACACCAACTCCAAACACCTCTTGCTCCCAAGAGCTCTGACTCATGGGAGTGATGGATGCATAGAACAAATTCCAAAGGGTCCTTCTTGTTTGCATGTGTGTTGGAAGATGTGTAAACATCTGTGTATCTTAGGAGGAAACATCTTGACACTGGGTATGTGTAAGTAAAAGCACATGTAAATTTTCTGCTACAGAATTGTATGTGAGGAGACGTAGGGCTATTGGTTTATGGGGATAGGGTGGTAAAACCCACTGAGAAAACGGAGGGGCCTTTAGGGTTCACTAAAGTGGCCATCTGAGCTGAAGGCAGCAGACAGAGCATGAGGCCTTGTGAAGAAATGAAGCCCTCCTCTGATATCTGTCAAACGATGTTGCCAGTGACATTGTAAGGATAACATTTTACTTTCAGTGCTGCACAAATCAGAACATTTATCACCTTCCTATTATTTATTGGCTGTACCATTTGCTATATATGCTTGTAATTAGAGGAATGTGAATTGATACAATAGAAATAATTTTCCAAATTATTGTCACAGTTAACTCCGGAAACAATATGGTACAAAGCTGTATTAGGAAAGCGTTTTGAATACTGGTATCAAACACTCACTCTAGCAAGCTTATGGAAAAGAGAAGAATGTTTTCAGTGAACACAGGAGTGTTTCAGAGAATCTATAAATAGTATAAAAGGACCAAGCTTTAATTAGACACTTGAATAAGACACTGGAAAACTCTCAGGAATCCAGGAAGTATTTCTCTTTTACTTTCTGTGTAACTGGCTAATTCTTCTCTCTGTACACCTTGGCTGTCTTTGCCTCTCTATTTGGCATAATGTCTGTATTACAGTTCCAACTTTCCATGTTCCAGATCCACAAAGAGTAAATAGCTTTTAGTCTCAGCCGGATTCTTGAGTGAGAATATGGTCATTCCATCTTGAGTGTGATGTCCACCTCTATGACAATAGGCTATGGGCTGAAAAGAGAAAGTGTTGTTTCACACAAATACATGATATCCCACTTGTTCAGAGAGGGCAAATAACTTACTGGCAAGGCAGACTTACTAAAACTGTCAACAGTTGTTGCTGATGAAGATGTTGAAAGTGACATGTTTAAGAATTCAAGTACTGTTTGAGAATTTGCAAACCTATACCCCATGACCCTGCAATCCAAGTCCTAAGTTTTTACACAAAACAAAGGAATGTATGTGCCTACAAAAAAGACCTAAACAAAAATATTTATAACAGCTTTATTTAGAAAAGATAAAACCTGGAAACAACCCAAATGTCATTCAACAATAAAATGGGTAAATTGTAATATAATCATACTATGGAACGGGACATAGCAACTGAGAATAAACTACTTATGTAAGCAACAACATGAGATCAAGTTCACAAATAAAAGGATGAGTGGAAGAAGCCAGACACAAAAGATTGCACATTGGATTGAATTTGTATGAGGTTCAAAACCAGTAAAACTAACCTCGGCCCGGTGCAGTGGCTCACACCTGTAATCCCAGCATTTTGGGAGGCCAAGGTGGGCAGATCACAAGGTCAGGAGATCGAGACCCTCTTGGCAAACATGGTGAAACCCCCTCTCTACTAAAAATACAAAAATTAGCCGGGTGAGGTGGTGCGTGCCTGTAATCCCAGCTACTTGGGAGGCTGAGGCAGGAGATTCGCTTGAACCAGGGAGTCGGAGGTTGCAGTGAGCCGAGATTGTGCCACTGCACTCCAGCCTGGGGCAGAGGGAGACTCCATCTCAAAAAAAAAAAAGTAAGCTCTAGTGTTAAAAGTCAGACTAGAGGTCATGTTGGAAGGGCAAGGGAGGACACTGACTGGATGACCCATGCAGGGAGTCTCCTCATGTGATGGAAATAATTCATACCTTGATCTGCATGGTAATTATAAGAGTCTATATGAATGTAAAAAAATGTTCAAATGGTATTCATAAGATTTCCGCATTTTATTATGTAAGCTATACTTAACCAAAAAAAAAAAAGAATTTGGCCACTATCATGAATATATGTGGGTATAAATTCATGTCTTCTAATAAATAGCTTGACTTCTCTGGACTTCAGTTTGTTGTTTGAATATCAGTGATAACAGTATATGTCTTATGTATAAGGTTATTGGAAGGATTGAATTAAAAATGAATGTAAAACTTTACTAATGGTTTCCAGAACGTATTATGATATTTATTACATGCTGGATAGTGTATTCATTGTTTCAGGTATGTAGGCTTACTTAAGCCTTACAATAACCCCAAGAAAATCGGATCTTCATTTGGATAGAGAAAATGAGGCAGGATAAGTAAGGTTAGGAGGCCATATTGACTTCTCCCCTTGCGTGAAGCCCTGCAGGCTCCTTTTGCATCATTTGCACCCCACCTTGTGTCAACACCTAACACTTTTGCAAGATAAGTAATCCTATAGGATACCAGCTGACTGCCAGATAATTCCTGATACCCGATAGGCCCCCAGGAAAGAGAACAAAAAAAAAAGCCCCTTATTCATTTTGTAGCTTCTCTCCATCCAATCTGCACCAAAGCCCAAGAAGCTATTAGCTACAAATTCCTGCCTTAGGGGAGCTGGAGACTTCTCTGGGGTCCCACATGCACAGCTAGGCTCAAGATTTAGCTTACAGTAACCTTTTCCTCATTTAAATAGTAAAAAACATACCCCTAGGTGGAGATTTTATATTGTAATGATATATGTGATGCATGTTAGAGCATGTATATACTGAGTGCATGTACCAACCACAGGTCTGCCTTTGCAGACTTGACCTCATCGATATTTTATGAATATGTATGTACAGCTAGGGAATTTCCCTTAAGGCACCAGGGGCTGTCTGTCACTTTGAGCAGTCCGCTCTGCCTCTCAGAGAGTACTGTTGCTTTGCAATAAACTTCTTTGTCTGCTTATATCTTGGAATCTCTCTCAAATTCTTTTGTGTGACCAAATCAAGAACTTGAACCACCCCACCAACAAGAAGAAGACTGTCTCAGAAAGGTTATATCTTTCATAAATTTTACCTGAGATTATTTAGTTTGGAAATGGAAATACTAAAATTCAACCTAGATTTTAATGACTGCAAAGTCCCTAGCCTTAATGTTTATGCTATTCTACCTTATAGCTATACATTTTCTAACATTCTTCCTTTTCGAATCAGAAAGGTGACACTATAATCAATATAAAAAGAAATAGTAAGTTTCCTCTACAACTAGAATATAAAGTTTATTTATAATAGTAAAAATAAGCCATGAAGAAAAAAATTAATGTGATGCAACAATAGATATGATCTGTATAAAATAAATGAAATTAAAATATACTTAAATGATTAATAAGTCATTTGACGAAATGGCATAGTCTCTGAAATGTCTAAAGGGATGCCTGAAGATATTTAAGAACACTCTGAAAGTTTAGGATAATCAGTCTTCAATATAATCTATGTATTGGAGGGGGAAAATCTCTATAGAATACTAAAGTAATTGCTAGTATTTTTTGTATGTGTCAGACACTGTAATAAGTGCATTTATTAATATATTTAGGCCTCCCAAAATTCCCACAGAATTCCAATTTTACAGATGAGAGAATTGAGCCATAGAAAATTACAAATCACAAATTTGCACAAATTAGTATGGAACCAGTATTTGAACACAGTTGAGATTTAGTCAGAATTAGGATTAAGATTTTTACTTTGTACTTCCAGCTAGTTATGGTCTCATCTAGTAGTGTGTGACATTCATATGCAGTGAAAACAGTTCTTATTTTAAGACATTAAAAATCTGAAGGATAACCATCTGATCTTTGACAAACCTGACAAAAACAGGAAATGGGGAAAAGATTCCCTATTTAATAAATGGTGCTGGGAGAACTACTGACTAGCCATACGTAGAAAGCTGAAACTGGATCCCTTCCTTACACTTTATATGAACATTAATTCAAGATGGATTAGAGACTTAAATGTTAGACCTAATACCATAAAAACCCCAGAAGAAAACCTAGGCAATACCATTCAGGACACAGGCATGGGCAAGGACTTCATGTCTAAAACATCAAAAGCAATGGCAACAAAAGCCAAAATTGACAAATGGGATCTAATTAAACTAAAGAGCTTCTGCACAGCAAAAG
>NW_012104098.1:1744925-1755180 GCF_000951045.1 Mandrillus leucophaeus | reverse complement strand
GAAACCATCATTCTCAGCAAACTATCGCAAGAACAGAAAACCAAACACCGCATGTTCTCACTCATAGGTGGGAACTGAACAATGAGATCACTTGGACACAGGGTGGGGAACATCACACACTGGGGCCTGTTGTCACATGGGTGGAGCGGGGAGGGATAGCGTTAGGAGATATACCTAATGTAAATGACGAGTGAATGGGTGCAGCACACCAACATGGCACATGTATATATATGTAACAAACCTGCACATTGTGCACATGTACCCTAGAACTTAAAGTATAATAAAAAATTTTTTTAAAAAAAGAAAAATCTGAAGGACAACCAGTAATAACTGATGTCGCTTTTCTAAACCAATCCAGATTCAACATAACTAATGCCTTCCATTCACAGCCTGTATGTAGGTCCCTTGGACACAAATGATTAGAAAAAGCTAACTCTTCATCTGGAATTATAGGAAGAATATGACTGCTATAGTTACTGGCCATGTTCTATACCAACAAGTTGTAGTATGTGATATGCATGAAAAATGCGTAAAAGATTATATTAATACATAGCGTTCCATGTATTAGACAGCTATGACTAAGGAGCTAATTAAAGTACATGAATATGGGCCAGGCGTGGTGGCTCATGCCTGTAATCCCAGTACTTTGGGAGGCCAAGGCGGGTGGATCACTTGGGGTCAGGTGTTGGAGACCAGCCTGGCCAACATGGCGAAACCCAGTCTCTACTAAAAATACAAAACTTAGTCTGGCATGGTGGTCCATGCCTGTAGTCCCAGCTACTCAGGAGGCTAAGAGAGGAGAATTGCTTGAACCCAGGAGGTGGAGGCTGCAGTGAGCCAAGATCGCACCACTGCACTCCAGCCTGGGGAACACAGCAAGACTCTGTCTCAAAAAAAAAAGAAAAAAAGTACATCAATATTAACTAGGAATAATTATTCCGCTTTTAAATTTTCTGATATGTATAAGATTTATTTTGCTTTATCATATACACATATATAAGAAAAAGTAACAAACGTTCCAGTATTTACTCTAAAAGATAAAGACTACTTTTAACACAACTACAATATTATTCTTATACCTAAAAATTAACAATAAATCCTTAATATCAAATATCCTATAAGTGTTCAAATTTCAATTGCCCCATAAAGGTGATTATCTTTTTATACTTTGTTTGAAGTAATTTCCTGATAAGGTTTACATTGTCCTCGGATGACATTTTAAGACATTTTAATCTCTAGATTCCTCCTCCAACTCTCCTTTCTCTTGGAATTTATTTATTTTCTTTTTAAACTTAATATTATTTTAACTGACAAAAATTATAATTCTATTACATGTAGTTTGTATTCTAGGTATACAAGCTAACACATCTGTCACCTCACTTAACACTTAGTGGTGATACATTTTCAATTTACATTCTTTGTTATTTTGAAATACGCCATACATTATTACTGACAATAGTTCCCCTCCTATGGAATAGACATCAAAACTTATTCCTCCTATTAATTAATAGCTGAACTTTGTGCCCTCTGACCAGTAATTCCCAATTCCCTCACTCTCCCTTTTCTTCTTCTTCAACTTCTGGTAACCATCATTCCACTCTCTACTTTTATGACTGCAACTTTTTGTAGATTCCACATGTAAGTAAGATCATGAAGTATTTGCCTTTTTGTGCCTGACTCTTTCACTTCGCATAATATCCTCGAGTCATCTATGTTGCCACAAATGACAGAATTTCATTCATTTGTAAAGCTGAGTAGCATTCCATTGTGTTTGTACACCACATTTCTTCATTCATTCATCTGCTGATGAACACATAGATTGATTTCACATGTTGACTGTTGTGAATAATGCTGCAGCAAACATGGGACGCGAATATCTCTTCAAAATATTTACTTAATTCCTTTGGTATATTACCAAAAGTGGGATTGCTGAATCACATGGTAGTTCTATTGTTGGTTTTTTGAGGAACTTCCATACCATTTTCCATAAAGGTTGTACTAATTTACATTACATTAATTGGATTACATTTCACTTTCCTCCATATCCTTGCCAAAGTTATCATTCATCATTTTAATAAAAGCCAATCTAACAGGTATGCTGTGATATCTCACTATGGTTTTAATTTTTATTTCCCAAAGGATTAGTAATCATGAGTATCTTTTCATGAACCTGTTGGCTATTTGTACATCTTTTTTAATTTAAAAAGTTATTTTAAAATTATTTCAATTTTTAATTTATTAAAATTTATTTAATTTATTTCAATTTATTTATTTTTGAAATGGAGTCTCACTTCGTCACCCAGGCTGGAGTGCAGTGGCACAATCTCTGCTCACTGCAACCTCCACCTCCAGGATTCAAGTGATTCTTCCACATCAGCCTCCCAAGTAGCTGGAACTACAGGTCTGCACCACCACACCTGGCTAATTTTTGTAGTTTTAGGAGAGACAGGGTTTTGCCACGTTGGCCAGGCTGGTCTCAAACTCCTGACCTCAAGTGACCCACCAACCTAGGATCACCAAAGTGCTGTGATTATAGGTGTGAGCCACCATGCCCAGCCTCAATTTTTATTTTGGATACAGAGAGTACCTGTGCAAGTTTGTTACACGTGTATATTGCACCTAGGTAGTGAACACAGTACCCAACAGGGAGTTTTTCAACCCAAGATCCCCTCCCAACCTCCCCATTCTAGTAGTCCACAATATCTGTTGTTTCCATGTTCACGTTCATGTGTGTTCAATGTTTAGCTCCCACTTAATAAGTGGGAACATGTGGTATTTGATTTTATGCTCCTGTGTTAATTAACTTAGGATTATGGCCTCCAGCTCCATCCATGTTGCTGCAAAATACATTATTTCCCTCCTTCCTGTGGCTGCATAGTAATCCATGATCTATATGCACAATATTTTCTTTATCCAAATCCACCATTTGTGGGCACCTAGGTTGATTTTGTAGATTTGCTATTGTGAATAGCATGATGATGATAACATCAGTGAACGTGTCTTTTTAGTATAATGATCTACTTTTCTTTGAGTATATATACCCAGTAATCAGATGAACGGTAGTTTTTTTTTTGTTTTTTTTGTTTTTTTTTTTTTTGAGATGGAGTCTCACTGTCACTCAAGCTGGAGTGCAGTGGCACAATCTCAGCTCACTGCCACCTCTGCCTCCCGGGTTCAAGCAATTCTCCTGTCTCAGCCTCCTGAGTAGCTGGGAGTACAGGCATACACCACCATGCCTGGCTAATTTTTGTGTTTTTTTGGATTTTTAGTAGAGATGGGGTTTCGCCATGTTGGTCAGGCTGGTCTTGAATTCCTGACCTCAGGTGATCCACTTGCCTTGGCCTCCCAAAGTGCTGGGGTTACAGGCATGAGTCACCGCGCCTGGCCGGTAATTCTGTTTTAAGTTCTCTGAGAACTCTCCCAAACTGCTTTCCAGTGACTGAACTAGTTTACATTCCCATTAACAGTGTATTAACATTCCTTCTTCTCTGCAACCTTGCCAGTCTTTGTTGTTTTTTGACTTTTTAATAATAACCAGTCTGACAGGTGTGAGATGGCATCTCACTGTGGTTTTGATTTGCATTTATCTGATGATTAGTGATCATGAGCATTTTTTTTCATATGTTTGTTGTCTGCTTTATTTACTATTTTCAGAAATGTCTGTTCATATCCTTTTGCCCATTTTCTAACGGGGTTACTTGTTTTCGTTTGTTGATTTAAGTTCTTTGTAGATTCTGGATAACAGACTTTTGTCAGATGCATAGTTTGCAAATATTTTCTCCTATTCTGGAGGCTCTGTGTTTACTCTGCTGTTAGTTTATTTTGCTGTGCAGAAGCTCTTCAGTTTAATTGGGTCCCACTTGTCAATTTCTTGTTGTTGCTGTTGTTGCAATTTCTTTGGGGAACTTAGCCAAAATTTCTTAGGTTTTCTTCTAGAATTTTTATAGTTTGAGATGTTACATTTAAATCTTTAATCCATCTTGAGTAAATTTTTGTATATTGTGAAAGGTAAGGGTCTGGTTTCATTTTTTTGCATATGAGTAACCAATGATCCCAGCACCATTTATTGAATAGGGAGTCATTTTGCCATTGCTTGTTTTTGTTGACTTTTTCAATGATCAAATGGTCCTAGGTGTGTGGCTTTATTTCTGAATTTTCTATTCTGTTCCTTTGTTCAATCTGTCTGTTTTTAATCCAAGTACCATGCTGCTTTGGTTACTGTAATATTATAGTCTAGTTTGAAGTTGGGTAATGTGATGCCTCTGGCTATCTACTATTTGCTGAGGAATCTTTTGGCTATTCAGGGTGTTTTTTGGTGCCATATGAATTTTAGAATTTTTTTTTCTAATTATGTGAATAATAATTTTGGCAGTTTGACAGGAATAGCATTGAAATTGTAAATTGTAATACTTTGGGCAATCTGGCCATTTTAATAATATTGATTCTTTCAATCTATGAGCATGGAATGTTTTTCCATTTGTCTGTGTTCTCTCCGATTTCCTTCAGCAGTGTTTTGTAGTTCTCCTTGTAGAGATCTTTCACCTCCTTGGTTAGCTGTTTTCCTAGGTATTTTATTTTCTTTGTGGCTATTGTAAATGGCATTGTGTTATTGATTTGATTCTTGCCTTGGATATTATTGGTGTATAGAAATACTACTGATTTTTGGCCAGGCGTGGTGACTCACGAATGTAATCCCAGCAATTTGGGAGGCTGAGATGGGCAGATCACGAGGTCAGGAGATCGAGACCATCCTGGCTAACATTGTGAAACTCTGTCTCTACTAAAAATATTTTAAAAATTAGCCAGGCGTGGTAGTGGGTGCCTGTAGTCCCAGCCATTTGGGAGGCTGACGCAGGAGAATGGCGTGAACCCAGGAGGCAGAGCTTGCAGTGAGCAGAGATTGAGCCACTGCACTCCAGCCTGGGCGACAGAGTGAGACTCCATCTCAAAAAAAAAAAAAAAAAAAAAAAAAAAAAAAACCACTGATTTTTTGTATATTGATTTTGTGTTCTGAAACCTTGCTAACATTGTTTATCAGCTCTTTAGTCTTTTGGTAGAGTATTTAGGGTTTTCAGAGTATAAAAATACATCATCAGTGAAGAGAGATAGCTTGACATTCACTTTTCCTATTTAGATGTCTTTTATTTCTTTCTCTTTCCTCATTGTTCTAGCTAGAATTTCCAGTACTATGTTGAAATGAGTGAGGAGAGTGGGCATTTTTGTCTTGTCTTGGTTCTCAAGAGGAATGTTTTCAGCTTTTGCCTGTTCAGTATGATGTTGGCTGTGGGTTTCTCAAGGACAGCTCTTATTATTTTGAGGTGTGTTCCTTCAATGCCTAGTCTCTTGAGGGTTTTTATCATGAACAGATGTTGGATTTCATCAAAAGCCTTTTCTGCATCTATTGGGATGATAATATGGTTTTTGCTTTTGATTCTGTTTATGTGGTAAACCAATTTATTGATTTATGTATGTTAAGCCAACTTTGCATCCCAGGAATAAAGCCTACTGGATCGTGGTGAATTAACTTTTTGATGTGCTGTTGGATTTGATTTGCTAGTATTTTGTTTAGAAGTGTTGTGTCTATGTTCATCAGGAATATTGGCCTGAGCTTGTTTTCTTCACTGTGTCTCTGCCAGATTTTTGTATTAGATGCTGGCTTCATAGAATGAGTTAGAGAGGAGTCCGTCCTCCTCATTTTTTTAGAATAATTTAAGTAGGATTGGTATCAGTTGCTCTTTATACACCTGGTAGAATTCAGCTGTGAATCCATCTTGTCAAGGACTTTTTTTGGTTGGTAGAATTTTTATTACTGATTCAGCTTTCAGCCCAAATATTGGTCCATTTAGTGTTTCAATCTCTTCCTAATTCAATCTTGGGAGATTGTATGTTTCCAGCAATTTATCCATTTCTTCTAGGTGTTCTAATTTGTATGCATAAAGTTGTTCAAAGTAATCTCTGGGGACCTTTTGTATTTCTGTGGAATGGGTTGTAATGTTATCTTTGTCATTTTTGGTGTACTTTTTTGGATTCTCTCTCTTTTTCTTTGTTAATCCAGTTTGCGGTCTATCAATCTTGTTTATTTTTTTGAATATCCAATTCTGGGTTTCATTGATCTTTTGTATGGATTTTCACATCTTAATTTCATTAAGTTCTCTCATTTTAGTTATGTTTTTCCCTTCCACTAGATTTGAAGTAGGTGTGGGGTTTTTTTTTGTTTTTTTTTGTTTTGTTTTGTTTTCTAGTTCCTTCAGGTACAAAGTTAGTTTGTTAATTTGAGATCTTTCTAATATCTTGAAGGCATTTAGGGCTACAAACTTTCCTCTTAACACTGCTTTAGATGCATTCCAGAGATTTTGGTAAGTTGTGTCACTATTTTCACTAATTTCAGAGAATATTTTGATTTGTGCCTTAACTTCAGTGTTCCTCCCAGAGTTATCCAGGAGTGAGTCATTTAATTTACATCTATTTGTGTTGTTTTAAGAGCTCTTGTTGATAGTGATTTCTACATTTATTGCACTGTGGTCTGAGAGTGTGCTTGTTAAGATTTCAATTTTTTGAATTTATTGAGACTTGCTTTATGACTGAACATGTGGTTGATCTTAGAATATGTTTCATGTGTAGATGAGAAGAATGTATAATCTGTAATTAGGTGGAGTGTTCTGTAGATGTCTATTAGATCCAATTTGTCAAATGTCAAGTTTAAGTCCAGAGTATTTTTGTTGTTTTCTGCCTCCATGATCTGTCTAATAGTGTCAGTGGGGTGTTTAAGTGTCCCACTGTTAATGTGTGTTTTTCCTAGTATTTTCATGGGCCAGAAGAACTTGTTTTATGAATCTGGGTGCTTCAGTGTTGGCTGCATATATATTTAGGATAGTTAAGTCTTCTTGTTCTGCTGCTCCATCAGAGAACTTTTGCAGCAACCCAGGAACACACCAGATCCCCAGTTGCAGTTGGAATCTGACCCTAAGCCACAGGATGTCCTGTGGTGTCCCCAGGGCTGTAGCATAGAGCTCAGGAGTATGGAGCAGAGATCTGTGACTGACACTTGAGTAGGGGAGGAGCCCGAACCCTCAGAGCACTGAGAGGGGCAAGACACTCAACTTCCTGGGTTGGGATGGAGGAGGGCATACTTCCCTCCACAGGGCTAGTACAGAAAGCATATAGCACACATCTCTTCACAGCCTTTGCCTGAAGGGGCCCTGTGGCCCTGAACACAAAAGAGAGAAAGAGAAAGAGTGAGAGAGAAAGAAAAAGGAAGAAAGAAAGAGGAGAGGAGAGAAGAGAAGGAAAGAAAGAAAGAGAAACATGGGTGTGGCACTGGTGATCAGTGGGGGCTACCCTAAGACCCAGGGGCAGCCATTTATCTTGGAGGGAAAATATTCAAATGAAATATTCAAATGTGCATGCAGTTGTAGAAGTCATTCATTTTTTCCTACTCATCATTTTAGCACTCTGAACTAGTCATTTATTTTTAGGAAAATAAAAATGTTTGTATAATGCTCAATCAACTGCTAAGTATCAATGGAAATATTTTCAATATCAAACTACCAAACACTTCTGGAAATTACTTGGCTTTCTGAGATCACCTGCTGAGGTGGCAAGGGTGTAAAGCCTATAAACTGCATTTCCTGATTATTATGCCAGTAAGGACTGGGCTAAAATCCTTCAGTGAGAGAAGCTCGTATGAGATTTGGAAGGCAGAAGGTAAAGAAAAGCCACTATTCCCAGGTGGCAGTTGCAGGGGTGTGTGTGCCAGACCAAGAGTTCACATGGGATTTTGCCTGAGGCTTTGGGTAGTTTCCTGAGAAGTAACCGTTTTGATCACTGCAGGCAGCTGAAACTATCTGTCCAAACCTTGTAAAGTTTCATTCTTCCAGATTCCCTACATCTAACTTCCTTTTTACTGTAAATAACTAGGGTGGTGTATTAGTCCATTCTTATACTGCTATAAAACAACTTCCCAAGACTGGGTAATATATAAAGAAAAGAGGTTCAATTAACTCACAGTTCTGCAGGGTTAGGGAAGCCTCAGGAAACTTACAAGCATGGCAGAAGGGGAAGCAAACACATTCTTCTTCAGATGGCAACAGGAACAAGAAGTGCAGTGCAAATGGAGGAGCATGGGAGCCATTTGCACTGGGCTTCTCCTTCCTGTTGCCATGTATAAAACCATCAGACCTCGTGAGACCTCACTTACTATCATGAGAACAGCATGGGGGAACCGCTGCCATGATCTATTGCCTCCCATGAGGTTCCTCCCCCAACACATGGGTATTACAATTGGGATTACAGTTCAAGATGAGATTTGGGTGAGGATACAGAGCCAAACCATATCTTCCACTTTCCTGACCAAATTTAACTTACACATGAAGCAAATCCTCAAACGGTCAAACAACAATTCAGATAATAATTTTCAGTTTACAGACAGATTTCACAATACATCTTTGAACATCACAAACAATACCATGTTAAATATGACAATTTTATGAAATAGATGTAGTTGGTATTAGTGGTCATATTTAACATGAAATCTGGAAACTTATAGATACAACTTCTTTCCAAATCCTTGTTTCTTTCCTTTTCTAAATGCAGTCTCAAATCAAAAAGATGCAATGCAGAACACTGTCTGTAATTTTATCTATTTTAACCTTTGATCTATGCAATCGAATTTTAACCTTGTCCTTATGAGCAATCTCAATATGGTAGAAGCCATCCTAACTGACCTTCCTTTAGGTAATCAAAGAGGTTAACTTTAATGATTTTAATTTTCTCTGTAAATTAGTGACTAATGTGAATTGCACATTGAATGACCTCACCAGAGACTAGGTATTCTATAGGTTAAGTTTTTCAGGAATGAGTTATGTTGGTTACTAATACTGTTGTAATCACTCCACCTGCTATTGGAATTACATAATTTAATAAATATTACATGAAAAAATTATATTAATAGCAAATATTGATAGAGCAGTTACTATGTTCCTAGCACTGTTCTATAAACTTTCTATAAATTTACTCATTTAACCTATGAGGAAGATACTATTATCTTACTCCTTTTAGTGGTGAGAAAACTGAGGTCAAAAGAAACTCAGACATTAGTCCAAAGTCACATAGATGGTAGGTTGCAGAATTTGAGCACAGTCTAACTTTAGAATCTATGCTCTTAACCACTATGCAAATAAGAGTGAAAAAAGAAAGTTATTTCTGTGAAAAGTAAATTAATCACACCAATTTATACACAAACATCTATAGCAACATTATTCATAATTGTCAAAAGTAGAAACAACACAAATGTCTATCAACTAATACATAGATAAACAAAATATGGTATATCAGTACAATGAAATATTGCTTAGTCATAAAAATGGATACAGTACCTGTTACAGGATACTGTTACAGGATAAAATACCTGTTACAGGATAAAATACCTGTTACAATATCCATGAGCCTTGAAAACATTATGCTAAGTGAAATATCCAGACACGAAAGGCCACATCACTTATTATTTCATTTACATGAAATATCCAGAATAGACAACATACAGAGAGAAAGTAAATTGCTGGTTGCCTAGGCTGAGGGTTTAGGGACAAATAAGGAGTGACTGATAATGAGTATAGGAATTTTGGAGGAGTAACAAATGTGTTCTAAAATTTATTTTGGCAATGGTTGTCAAACTCTGTGAAAATACTTTAAAATAGTACGGTTAGGAGAAAACCATTTAGACCCATCGCTTTGGAAAGAGTCGGTAAATATGGCCTGCTAGAAGACAGAAAGACAGTGGGAAAAATACTAGGGGAAAAAAACATAAAAATCTATAATGATTCTATGTTTCAAATATTTCAAAAGTGCTCTTACTTCTTGCTTCATTTGTAAGAAGCTAAACCTGGAAATCATAAATGATGTATTATTGGTGGGGGTAATATAAGAAAGAAAGGTCATAAATCCAATAAACTTTTCTATGTAGCACCAGAGAAGCAGGGAGATCAGGGAAGGCTTCAAAGAAAGAGGGATACTTGAGTTGGTTACTAAATGTTCATAAGGAGTTCACTTAACGTGAAAAGCACAGCTGTTTTTTCCCCCTCTTTTCCCCCCATTCTTTCTTTATTTTTTTATTTTTATTTTATTTTATTTTATTTTTTGAGACAATCTTGCTCTGTCGCCCAGGCTGTATAGTGCAGTGTCACAATCTCAGCTCACTGCAACCTCTGCCATCTGGGTTCAAGCAATTCTCATGCCTCAGCCCCTTAAGTAGCTGGGA
>NW_012104098.1:1743916-1744875 GCF_000951045.1 Mandrillus leucophaeus | reverse complement strand
TTCCCCCTCTTTTCCCCCCATTCTTTCTTTATTTTTTTATTTTTATTTTATTTTATTTTATTTTTTGAGACAATCTTGCTCTGTCGCCCAGGCTGGAGTGCAGTGGCTCAATCTCGGCTCACTGCAAACCTCCACCTCCCAGGTTCAAGTGATCCTCCTGCCTCAGCCTCCTGAGTAGCTGGGATTACAGGCACCCACCACCACACCCGGCTAATTTTTGTATTTTTAGTAGAGCCAGGGTTTCACCATGTTGGCCAGGCTGGTCTTGAACTCCTGACCTCATGATCTGCCCACCTCGGACTCCCAAAGTGGTGGGATTACAGGCGTGAGCCACCGTGCCCAGCCCCAGATGGTTTTTTAAACAGAAGTAGCATGAAAACAACATAATCAGGATGTGTCAAAATGCTGTGTGTGCCTGGAATATAAGGTGCAGAGAAGGAAAGAAGGAGATGCAAATAGAAAGGTAAGTCAGGGCAAACCTGTCTGAGTACACATGTTATTCTGTCTACCTTGGAGATCCAACAAAGATGCTTAAGTGAGGATCAAGTACTGTTGCAAATTTGCTTGTGTTTAAAAGAGAGGACTGTTGGCAATGTGTATTGATTGGAGGGGCAAAATGATGGAAGCACTGAAACCAACTTGATAGTTATTCACCATTAAAGCAGGAAATGCTGAAACCTAAACAATGCACTACTATGAAGATAGAGAGGAGGGGATGCATTGATATCTTCATACAGAATAAAAAGAGCTTAGTGATGGGAATAGAGGGAAAACATCATGAGGCAGGTGGGTTTGCTCACAATTTTGTCCCCAAAGCCTACTCACATTCCGGATGCACAGCTAGTGTTTGATATTTGTTGAGTAAATTAATGCTGAATGTATGGAGGGAGGGAGGGAGAAGAATGACCTTATTATAATTTTAAATTTTCTAACATTATTTCTATGTTTGGTTATATATA
>NW_012104098.1:1723496-1743572 GCF_000951045.1 Mandrillus leucophaeus | reverse complement strand
ACGGGGTTTCACCATGTTAGCCAGGATGGTCTTGATCTCCTGATCTTGTGATCCGCCCACCTCGGCCTCCCAAAGTGCTGGGATTACAGGCGTGAGCTACCGTGCCCAGCCAGTAATAATATGTTTAAATGAGAATGAAGATTGCAAGAAAGAGATCAAAGGGAAAAAGTAAGTTTGGCTTTACAGGTTGGGACTGAAGCACCTGATGATTAGAAATCAGTAAAAATGTACATGCAACTAACTGGAAATACAGGCCTGAGGCTCCAGAGAGAAAGGAGGGCTAGTAGATTCAGATTTTAGGACTCCTTGAGGTATAGATGATCTCTAAAGCTGTGAGAGTGAATGAGCTCCAATTAGTTAAATCTTCTGTGAAGAGGAAAAGAATAACAGGGCCTGTAGCCCGAAAAGCTGAGGAAAGGAACAGAAACCAAGGCAAATTGCAGAAGAACACTCACAGAATTAGTGAGAAATGTCAAGATTGAGAAGAGTGTTAATATTTGAGTTTCTAATCCTGAATGCAAAATTAAGAGGGAGTCTCCATATCTACTCAAAACCTAGATGGCAGGAGAAACATGGATCCATATAGCTATTATTCCAATCATGACAACTTATCACCAAACACTGGAATTAATTTGCCTTTTGGATAAAAGAACTCATCCAATAAGCTCTGGATCACCCTTAGGAGCACGCTCAGATAGACTGTTAGATTTTTTCCCCCACATGATAATCATCTTGGCCTTATATTAATGCAAAACCCATTTTTAAATGGCCAGAGAATATTGCTTCCTATAAAGCATTGTTTTTCTGAGATTTTCATGATAAGGTAGAAAACAATATAGTACAAAGATCAGCCTAGTGGCAAATTATATTATAATGACCAGTATGTATCCACAGACAAAAGAATATAACTAAGGCAAAGAAACACATTGTCCATGCATTCATGTTTTAATTTAACGTGATAGAGATGTTTTCAGAGACTGGGATCTAGCAAAGGAAAGACGTAAGGACAAGGAAGTTCCAGCTATTCTTTACTCCATGTTTTCGGTAAAGTGCTCTGATTCTAAGTGCCCATGCTCATCCTATAAACAGCAATAGCTTTGAGGTGGGGAGCAGTAATTCATCACTATACCTGCAATTACTTGAAAAACTATCTCTTGGGATCATGCAATTTCCTTTATTATTTGATGGCCTCCAGCCAAGCTCTTTTCCTGCAAGTGTTTCTGGAAGGACCTGCCCATGTGTGGGGAGCTGCCGCACAGTCAGCCAGCATCTCCTCCTCTAACATTAACTGCTCTCCATAGGAATGCACAAAACCAGGAGCTGCCACACGATACAACTCATGTCCTAGTGGAGTCATTTGCTCTCAACATCACTAGGTGAAAGGAACGTTCATTTGTCAATTTTATTGACTATCTACTCTGTGTTAGTGCCTTGTATATTGAATACATCAAAGAATGAAAGAGAAAGTACTCCTCTCTGGTGGAGATCACAGAGACAGGAGAAACAAACAAAAGGATTAGTTAACTTGCATATTATGGTAAGTTTGCCAAAAGTTGAATCTACTCCAAATTTGCGGACCTTTTGCTGTTTTTCAAATTTGCCAGGCATATTCCCACCTTATGGCTTTTCCATTTACTGCTCCCCTCTGTCTGGAATGATCTTCCCCCTGTATCTCCATGACTCAACTCTTGCTTCCCCTAAGTCTTCATGCAAATGTCACCATCTCAGGGAGGACTTTGCTTACTGTACAACTTAGAAGGTTCCTTTTAACCCAGCAACTTCTCATCCCCATTCCTCATTTTCTCTTTCTCCAAAGCACTTCGTATCATATTATACAGTTTAGCTACTTATTTTATTTTCTCTACTAGAATATAAGCTACTTGGGATATTTGTCTTTATGTTAATTAATTTATCCTGTGTCTGGAATAGTTTCTGGTCCAGAGTTGATATTTTTTCTAAGATATACAAAGAGGAAGTAAGGAAGGAAAGTCTATTTCAGATGGGGGAAAGGGAATCGGGACTTGCTGAGGAAGTGATATAAAGCATGAAAAAGAGCTAGACATGTAACCATACAAAAGGAAGTAGAAGGTAGAAGCAGAAGCGTGTGCAAGACAAACACGCTGAGGCAGGTAGGAAGGGGATCAACAGGGGCCAGGACTATGGAAGAGAGCTTATGTGAAAAGGCATAATGAGCTGGGGGCTGGTGGCCTGGGGAAAGGGTCCTAGAAGTAAGCACGGGACAGATTATGTAGTGTCTTGTAAGTCAGAATACGAAATATGGACTTTTTTGTACATGCAAAGAGAAGCCAAAGGAGAATTTTAAGTTGGGGAATTACATAAACCCTGGCTGTTCTATAAAAGCACAGATTGGAGGTAGCAAGAATAAAAGGATAGACGGCCAGTTAGGAGACTGTGTAAATGTTCCAAGCTGAAGGTGAAGGCAAGCCGGACAAGGGCACACCAACGGAGATGAGAGAATTCAAAGAATGCAAGAAATATTTTGGAGAGATAGTTGACCACATTTGCTGGTGGATTCTTCTGGGGCATGAAGGTGAGTATGAAATGGAAGTAGATTCCTAAGTTTCTAGCTTAAGCATTGACTTTCAGCAAAAGCATCTAGGACTTCCAAAAAGAATAAATTCCATCACTGTATCGTAAAATGAAAGAGACGTAAATGAGATAAACCATTTGTTGAATTTATTGAATGTCTTTGAATCTACTGTCTAACTCCATTAAGTCTGAGTACAAGCTAACTTGCATTTCTATTTTAATCCAAAGACTTCATTGAGTTTAAGCTTGTAGCCCATACATTGTAGTCTGTCAATGTATTTTATTCTATTAAAGGGAAAGATATGTTTCTTGCTCCGTCTTCTCCTTCCATTTATATGAATCATTGCTTTAGTGTTGCTATTGCATTCTTCTTTCTCAGCAATCCTGTAGTGTCTGTACTGTTATTTAGTATGAGAAAACCAAGGCTCTAAGAGGTTGAACATTTTGCCAAATATCACTGAGCTAGTAAGTGTTCAAGGTAGGATTCAAACTCAGGCCTGTTCATTTCCAGACTGCTTATTCTTTAACACCATCCTTTTTCTGATGGTTTCAGTGATTCAAAATCCAAAACGGTAGATAGTCCCCACATTCCTGCCATGTTTACCTTCAAATGTATTATTTTTACAGCCTCCTTATTTTTATTCAAACTATACTAAAATAGGTATTGTTTTTTTTCCTGAGGGAAGGTTATCTAGACAAAGTGGAATGAGAGAAATGCTGTGGATAAACCCAGCCAGAGATGAAAGGCTGGCCACGATGATGACAATCCTTTTTTAAAAATCCAGAGCAGATTTTTTTTGATTAAACAAATCACGTAAGATAATTTCATCTTATAAATTTTTTACCATAATCTGTGTATAGAACAGAAACTCTCCATTGTAATTTAAACAGGGGCACTTTAGTTATGAACATATGATATTTTATCACTGTATTTTCATCTCTACATTTTAAATGTCTATCAAAAGATATCTGATTGAAATATAATAGCTTTCAGTGTCAGGAATATTCATTGTTCATAGGAGTATTAGAGATTACATATATAAAGGAAAGGAAGAAATAGTTCTTTTCATCATTTAACTAGGATATAGTGTGACCCAATTTTATCTTTTTAATCTAAATGAAAAATCTTCAAATTCAAAACAGGTGGTATAGTGAAATTGCCTGTATATGGACTTCTTTACCTAAAGCATATAAATTTTCAGTCTACCAAAATGAAGCAAAATTAACAAAAAGCTGTGACTTGTGCTGTCTAAATTTGAAAGTTCCACCAATCAGTTGACACTTTTTCTTCTTTTTACATGCCCCTATTATGAGTATCATATAGCACCCTAATACCTATATTCATTACTTTTTTTTTTTTTTTTTTTTGAGGCAAAGTCTCACTCTGTCACCAGGCTGGAGTGCAGTGGCATGATCTCGGCTCACTGCCACCTCCGCCTCCTGGGTTCAAGCGATTCTCCTGCCTCAGTCTCCCAAGGTGCTGGAACTACAGGCATGTGCCACCACGCCCAGCTAATTTTGTATTTTTAGTAGAGATGGGGTTTCATCATGTTGGCCAGGATGGTCTCGATCTCTTGACCTTGTGATCCGCCCACCTTGGCCCCACAAAGTGCTGGGATTACAGATGTCAGCCACCATGCCCTGCCTATATTCGTTGATTTTACAAATGCATATTAAAACAAAAACCTAGAACCCTGGATGCTGATCATGACATGCATTATTCACCAAATCTAAAAGATTATATGTGAAACAATTTATGTTTGTACTATCTTAAATTAGATTTGATTTAATATCCCCTTCACAGGTGCAAATTAGGGAAAAGGTGGGAAGGAAGATTATTTCATTACTACTTTTTAAAAAAATAACAGGTATTATTTAGATCACTAAAATAAAGTATTTAGATCACCAAAATAAACATAAAACGTTCCTTTTGGGCACCAGAAATGTGCCTTAATTACACTATAATCATTAAAGACACAGAATAATGTGCAACATGTTTGAAAATAATATTGCCATTTATTTAATTCTTTTAAACAAAGTTTATGGAAAAAAATGCTTTGGGTTCCTAAAAGACATGCGAATATATGTCATTCCACAAGGTGGCGGAAGCGTGCCACACATTGTTCTTTTGTGCTGGCTCAAAATGTGTTTTACTATTTAATCCTCTTTATTCGGTGGTCATGGTGCTGTTTTCTACCATAAGAGTTCACGCTTCACAGAGCCATCTTTTTCTTAGTCAGTGCTTGCTGGTACACAAGCTATGTATGTTACATGCAAAAGTTCAGTAGAATCAGGACAATCCTAAGCAAATGCAACGTAAAACATATTCAGTAACCTCTCCTGAGAGACTACAGTTATAGCTTTGACTTTATTGTTTTGGATTCTCTGAATCACACGGCACAGAAAGGTTTTGCATTTCTAGTTTTAAAACATATTTTACAAAATATCTTTAGAAAATTCTCTTCATCTGTGTCTCAGAATACTATGGATGATACCTCCTCATAATAAGTGTAAACTAGAGGTCCTTAAAGGCTTTGTGGGTTGCAGTGACCAGAAGTAAACCACTTTTTATCACTGTTTAAAAAAAAAAAAAAAAAGTCATTTCTGGCCAACATGGTGAAACTCCATCTCTACTAAAAACACAAAAATTAACTGGGCGAGGTGCCGCACGCCTGTAGTCCCAGCTACTCGGGAGGCTGAGGCAGGGGAATCGCTTGAACCCGGGAGGAGGAGATTGCAGTGAGCCGAGACCGCGCCACTCTGCACTCCAGCCTGGCGACAAAGTGAGACTCCGTCTCAAAAAATAAATAAATAAATAAATAAATAAATAAAAAGAAAAAAGTCATTCTTGTCCTATCTCAGGAGGATAAAGTACCTAAAACTCCACTTTTAGAGAGTGCTTTTGGGTAGAATGTTGCCTTCTGTGCTTGGTCTTCCAAAACACAAATTCTTCTGCTGGAGTGACACTAAATTTCTAGCGACTCCACTCATTGGCTTTGTGACCTTCGGTAAATTACTCCAACCGTCCGTACTTCAATTTTTCCGTGGGTGAAATAGAGGAAATAGTAGGACCTACCTTACTTCGTTGTTCTTGGAATTCACAGAAGTAGGGTAATTCACATAAACACCTTGCGCAGACCTGGCACATAGCAAGGGCCTAACAAATGGTGGCTATTGTAATAATTATGGTGAACAATTTAGCAAGTTTCTGAGGATAATTTTTGTTCTGTAACTGGAACAAGACAATGGAAGAAGAGAAAGGGGCAATGGAGGACTTCAAAACAAATTCCGCATGGCAGTTTCGTTCAGTGGTGACCTGTGTTTCTGCAGCGATATTTCTGCACTGTATAGCTTTTCAGCTTCACAGTGAAGTCCCTCTTGAACTTCCATTTTGAACTCTTTGGGGTTTCTTCTCTTTATTCTACCTGCAGCAACTCAACAAGATGGCCTACTTCTTCCTGAAGAGCCTTGTCTTTCTATTCTTTCTACAGCCCTCTCTCCCCACTCAGTGATTTAACTCAGAGGTCTCTAAATTCTGTAGGCACTCAGTAGTGCCCGTAAGCTCGAGGATCTCTATTCAACATGTATCAACAGCTTATAACCCTTGTTTTCTCCCAGTCTCTCCATATAGCCAGATGGGCACATGATGTCAATACAAGCAGACAGTCGGCATTCACACCTCTCAGTATTGGAGTTCTGTCTTTCTGGTTGTTGTTAGGATTCTCTAATAGGTGCCACACTGATTAGCCTGTTTAGGAAGCCAGATGTAATCTTCAGAGGTCCAACAAGTTGGAAATCGAATCTCGTACACTGCTATTCTTTTTTAATGAGGACAAAGTGCTAAAGTACCAGGGAAAATGATTTCATTTTTACGTCTTGTTAAGGTATATCATTAAGCTAACAAAATAAGTGGAAAGAACAAAACCTATGTCAGACCCAGCTTCCTCATTTTTGATTAAGAAAATACATTAGTCACTTTAATATCAAGGTGTTTTTTTTGGGTTTTTTTTTTTTGGCCCAATACTTTTTTTAAAAATATGTAAGTGCAATGGTAGAAGAAATTTGACATAATTAGGGTGGTGAAGATATAATCCTGAGACTAAACCTCTCGAGTGAGATTAGGCCCTTGCATATGCTATTTCAGGGTTCTGGATTGGGAACTAGTGAGAGTTGTGTCAATGCAAAAGAATGAAAAATATCTAAGCTTTCACTACTCAAAGGATGATCCAGGAACGCCTGGAGTCCCCAAAACCTTTTTAAGG
The DNA here is from genome assembly GCF_000951045.1 of Mandrillus leucophaeus. NCBI lineage: Eukaryota > Metazoa > Chordata > Mammalia > Primates > Cercopithecidae > Mandrillus > Mandrillus leucophaeus. The sequence continues at coordinate 1,736,760 of NW_012104098.1, read as the reverse complement.
GGTCCATGAGATGAAAATTATTTTTATAATAATAGTAAGATGCTGTTTGACTTTTTCATTCCCATTCTGTCACAAATAGACTGTGGAATTTTTCAGAGGCTATATGACATGTGATGACATCATCACTCTACCAGCTAATGGATGTGCTTCTGTATTCTTATATTTTAAAAAGTTCTTGGGACCCGGTACAGGGTTTCATGCCTGTAATCCAGCACTTTGGGAGGCTGAGGCAGGAGGGCTGCTTGAGCCCAGGAGTTTAAGACAGAGACCAACCTGGGCAACATGATGAGGCACTGCCTTCAACAGAATATGAAAAATTAGTCAGGCAGGGTGGTTTCCATAAACAAAAGGTCTTTGAGTTCTTCGATAATTTTTTACATGGTGAAAAACGTTCCTGAGATCAAAATGTCTGAAAGTTGCTGCTCTAGACCATATTTAACTAGCTTGTGCAGCAGTAATGACTTTGCTTACTTTGTCCAAAAAATAAAATCCTCAAGAGCTACAGCAAAAACACAAAGTCTAAGTTTCTAGTAACAGAAAAATTGTACTTATACTTAGCGAGGTCTCAGAGACCTCTGCATTCTAACAAAGTTTCCTTCAAGTTAAGGATTAACTGCGGGATTATATAATGCCAATATAGCATTTTAGAAAGATATTTTTATTTTACTATGTTTTTCTGATTATAAAAATAATTTATATTGTTTCTAGGTGAAATTAAATTAAACTGAGGAAATGGAGGACTAGATGTAAGCCCGACAATGTAAATAGATCTTAAAAACAGTGCTGAAATTTTTTAAAAGTAAGAAAAAAATGAAATCTACAGCACAATGTCATTTACGTAAATGAAAAATACTTTAATGGCAAAAACTGCAATTACTTTTGCACCAACCTAATATATCTACTGCTAAGTTATATTAAAAAAAAAAGAAAGAAAGAAAAGAAAACTAGAAGGAAAAATTTATCAGTAACCCACCATTCAGAGATTACTACGGTTAACATTTGAATGTTCATCATTACAATCTCTGCCTTTTTCCATTTTTTTCCTGCTAAATAATACATTTCATTCTGTAATTTTTATACTGTAATTAACATTTGTCTTTATAAATTTCCTTTAAAGCTATCTCAATCACTTATTTTATAATGAGATCTATCATTTGAAACCATTTCAAAATTGGTAGTTATTTAAGTTGTTGCTAATGTTTGCTATTTAATTAACAGTAAAGCAAATTTTCATGGCTGTTTCTCTAGGATAAATTCTACTAGATCGATTTTTTTTTGTAGGGCAAAGGAAATGAATTCAGTTAAGTTTCTTGACATGAATTACAAAATTGATTTCCAGAAAGATTGTACCAATTTTACATTCTCACAATCAATGTCAGAAGATTCTATCAGACTACACTCTAAACAACTCTGAGAATTTATCTTTCTTCTTGTCATTCCAGTTTGATCAGAAAATCATGGAATCACCTTGGTTTATTTATTTTTTCTTTGATTAATTTACTCTTTAATTGTGATTAATAACGAGGTCAACTATTTTGTCATATTTTTATTGGGTGTCTACATTTCTCTTATGAACTCTCTGTACGTGACTTAGGTCCATGTTACTCTTAACACAATATGTCAAAACACTTTTATAATCAGAGAATCCTGCCGTATTAAAGAGAAGCATAATTGCTTTTCAAGTAGCCCTATATAAATTATGAAAATCAATATAGTTATCTTACCCAATTTTAGATAAAATATTTGTCTTCACATTTAAGAAATATAGTTTAAAAAATCTTTAAAAACCCATTTAAAAAGCTGATTATTCGCCATTTCCCTGTAGATCCTTTCTCTGTTCATCTTAGTCCTGCTCTGTGCTCTGGGAGGCCAAACTCTACCAAATGCATCAGCTACTCTCCCTTGCTTTCTGGCTCCTGGCTGAGTTTGGCCAATGAGGGTTATCAGTAGGTGGTCATACTGCAGAAGGAAAGAGGTGCAAGTATGCAGTCCTCTCATTTCTTTTCTGCTTTCATTCGTTATTGGCATCGTTACTGTATTGCAGCTTCTGTTTAGGAGTCTCCCTTTCATGGTTCCAACTCTCAACTGGGCTCAAGTACTCTTGTTTCTTCCTCCAGACCACTCGGTCTCCAGAGCTAATGTCTTTCTTTTAGTCCATAGGTGCCTCTACAGTCCTTGTTAGTTATCTTAAATCTGGTTGTATCTCTGTAAATAGTACCTCATTAAAACATTTCTTCAAAAGTATCAGCAAATGCACTTGGTTTTTGCTAGAACCCTGAAAAATACACCAATTAAATTCACTCTACATTTAAGACTGCCCTTGATATTTGATTCAGCAATGAACATTGTATTATTCAACATTAGCCAAGTATTTACTTTAAATCTGGCCCCATGGTAGGTTCTGGGGGTAAATAATTCACTCTTCCTAATATAAGCAGATTTTTCCTTTTGTTAAAACCCCTAACATTTTCCAATTTACACAATATCAAATGTGATGACTTACCAGGCATTTAAATCTCCTTATAATTTACTTCTTCCTTATCTATCTGACCTGAATCTCTAACTTCCTTAATATGTACCCCCTGCCTCACAGAGTCCATGTCTATTTACTGAATATGCCATATTTCCTCCCCACCTTCCTATCATTGCTCATGAAGTTCTCTTTCCACTTTCTAGGACAGTTTTACAAGGTTTTGTTTTATTTTGTTTTGTTTTTTAATAGAGATGCGGTCTCATTATGTTGACCAGGCTGGTCTCGAGCTCCTGTCCTCAAACAATCCTCCCATACTGACCTCCAAAGAGCTGGGATTATAAGAGTGAGCCACCATGCCTGACCTCCTAGTTTTACAAGTTTTTGTTTTCTTTTTTTTCCTCCTGATGTATGACCTAATGTCGGAAATCCTACTCTGCTTCTGCTTACTCTTTCAAGTTTTGAACACACATTGATGGTTTTTCTTATGTATTTTTCATTTTTATCCTTTGTTTGGGGCTTCAGTCAAGTCCAGTGTCAAATTTCATACTTATATCCTGAGTGTCTTTGAGGTCAGAGAATGGATCTTACATTTTTAATATTTTTTTACCAAATTTGGCATGGTACTGAGCATACATTTGTGTTCACAAATACCTTTTAAACCAACAAAATAAACAATTTAAATAATATATAAAATAATATATGAATAGAAAATGTTAACCTTACAATAATAAATCAGCATTTAGAAGACAATTTAGGGGGATAAATCTGACTTAGTACAGTCTGTTAAATATATTATTTGATTTTCAGCGATACATGAGCTGGTACTTTGTTTAACGTACTTAATACAGGGACATTTTTCAGCCCTCAAACGCAAACAGAACCAAACACCTTACCATGATGTTACTATTCACATGGAAATTGACTAACATATCTGGAGGCTATTGAATAGAGTCATGATTTGAGAGTCAAGTGAGATCCATAATGAAAGTAGCTAAAATATCACAAGACATCGAAGCCCAGCTTGTTTCTTTCAGATTCCAGAGCACATATCAGTGTGTGTTCAGAATACGAGGGTTAAAAGAGTCTCTCACATTCACCACTGAATCCTGACTCAGGTCAGTTTCCAGCAGATTACTACAAGCATCAGCTTCTGCAGCTGCCTCTTCACAATTTCCTAAGTAACTCTCACAGCTGCATAGTAAAATGTTGGAGGGCTCACGGAAGCACAGCTGTGCTCCCAGACACAGCTGCACACCAGAAAAATTACTGGGTGGGGCTATACTTAGCAAATGCCACCCATTGTTATAGGCCCAAACTAATGGAAACTAGGAACTTGGTTTGCATGAGCACAGTACCTTTGAGGTTAGTAGCAGAGGGCATAAATCCACAAAGTTGTATTAGGAGCTGTTGTCCAGTTTCAGAATGGAAAACTGAGTTCATTTTCTCTTTTTCCCACACAATATGCACACACTCACATACAGAGACACACACACGCTCTATTTTGTTCTGTTTCTTTGTGGAGTTAATCTCACTGGATTATCACTTTAAATGACACTAGTTTGAGTCTGCATTGACCCTGAAGGAAGCTTTACACACTGATCAGCTACACCAATAGAAAAAAAAAAAAAAGCAAGAGTAAAGAAAGCTTAATCTTCCCATGTATGGAGCCAAGAAAGCACAAACTAAAGTTGCACAGATAACAACCACTAAGTCAGTCTTTAAGTAACAACTAACTTGGATAGCTACTGAGTCAACATTCATTCGGCAAAATATGGCATGTCTACAATATGCACGGCAATGAAGCAACCAATCTTACGTTTCATCCACTGATAAAGAAAAAACTATTAAAAAGAATGTTGGTAAAAAATACTTTTTATGTTAGTGAATTTAAAAGCAGAGTCTGTGTAACTTTGTGAAAGATGCCTTCCAGATACATTTTTATATGTTTTAAACAAATAAGAGGTTTTAAGTTAGCAAATTTTTAGTTCATATTTATACTGCCATCAGGGTTTTTAAAAATCATATATGGTGCACCTGATGCTTTGGAAAGTTTTTTAGAAAAATGTTTACAGATTTAATTTATTCTGAAGCTTGCATTCAAAACAGCAATTAAATCACAGTATTTTACTTAGGTTTGTTTCCGTCATTAGAGAATCCCAAACACATCACAAATTACAATTATTTTTCTCAAAATCTACTTGAAGTGACAAATACAATACCTATTTAATATATGGGAAAAAGGATATCTATAAGTCAAATGACACAAATGTTGGAAAGGTGGATGGAGATACTGGGTTGGTAAGAGTCTGAAAATACAGTAAAAGCAAAAGAATATTTGACTTTTTTCTTTTCTTTTCTTTTCTTTTTTTGTTTGTTTGTTTGTTTGAGATGGAGTCTTGCTCTGTCACCCAGCCTGGAGTGCAATGGTGCAATCTTGGCTCACTGCAACCTCCTCCTCCTGGGTTCAAGCGATTCTCCTGCCTCAGCCTCCCGAGTAGCTGGGATTACAGGTGCGTGTCACTATGCCCAGCTAATTTTTGTATTTTTAGTAGAGACGGGTTTCACCATGTTGGCCAGGCTAGTCTTGAACTCTTGACCTCACCCCGCCCTGGCCTCCCAAAGTGCTGGAATTACAGGCGCGAACCACTGCGCCTGGCCTGACTTTTTTCTTTATGATAACTATTCCCTCATTGTTTCTTAGAGTGCTGTTTGGTTTTCCCTGCAATTGGTGTTGTGACAATTCCTGGCTTTATCTTTCTGTCCTATGTACTAATGCCCCATTTGGTTTTTATTTGAGTTGCATAAATGTGCTGGGTAGGGAGCTGGCTAGATCAAACTACAGAAGAGGCCTGTGTCAGAATTTATCTATCAATCTTTGTGCAATGAGTTGTGCAGGGAGTCTTGCTTTAAAATCAAATCAATTTAAAAACAGATTGACAGTAACTAGTAAAATATTCAGTTCTATATACAGAGAAAACATTCATTTGTGATGCCCACATTTTGTATGTCTCAATTGACATTAGCATTTTTTCTCTATTCTGTACACACATTTATGTAATGTTGTCATTATGAGTTCATCAGTTATTCCATTAACAAAAATATTCTCTTTCCTGCTTTTTCCTGGCACAGGTTTTCTTCCTCCTCCCTTCCCACATATGTGCTCTTCCAGTAACTAATCTCTGCAACCCTGGCAGTAAGAATATGCAATGTTTAGTGTGAGAGTTAAAAGAAAGATGGAAGCATAAGTGCCAGTCCTTTTACTCTAAAGCACAGAATATAATCATACATCACTCCTTTCTACAAAAGTCTTTCCTCATTAGGCTTATTTTAAACATAACTATCTGTACTAGAAATAACCACGTTGCTACATTAGAATGTAGATGAGATTTGAAGAGCAGACTTGTGTAACTTTAGCAATAACTTAAACTGCAGACTGCTCTATGAATGGGAGCATTATCGGGATGGATGTTTTGATGCAATTGAAATAAAAACCTTGAACTTTTGCCCCTCTCCCAAACTGATGATCATGCAAGAGGAGATTATGATGAAGGTCAAGGTCAGAAAGGAAAACAGAGATTTATAACTGAATCTTCATTTAGATTGAAGGGGAAAACATTTACACCCAATACTCCTTACACTAAAGCCTGAAGAACAGTGACTTAAGTGAGTAAATAAATCCAGTGGAGAATCTGGGAATTGTAGCCATGTTTGTCTCCCAATTCAGCATTAAGTGTTTTCCTTTTATGATGACAGGAGGCTCTGGGAGTGTTTATAGTGGAAAACTAAGACTTAACTTGGGTAAAATTCCATAATAAACATGAATAGTCACATAACTTTTTGACAGAAGAAACAGGATAGCAAAGACATAAAATAATTAGTAAATGAGGTAAGTGAAGAAAGCTTCAACTGACATGTAACATTTGGCCTAGAAGACAGGGATTTGAAATTTTTAATTAATCTTTTCATCCAGATTGAGATTATGGCCACATACTCTTTGCATTTCTTTAGAAATAAAAAACCTTACACACACACACACACACACAATATATACCATAGTACATACATTTACACACACATATAAACATACAAACACATACATACATACAATTGTGTGTTGCTTAACAACAGGGATATGTTCTGGTGAATGCGTTCTTCAGCAATTTGGTCACTGTGCAAATATCATAGAGTATACTTTTACAAACATAGGTGGTATGGCTTACAACACACCTAGGCTACAGGGTTAGCCTATTGCTCTTAGGCTATAAGCTTGTGTAGTATTTTACTGTATTGAATACTGTCAGCAATTGTGACACAATGGTAAGTATTTGTATATCTAAACATAGAAAAGGTATGGTAAAAATATATTACAATCTTATGGAACCTCTGTCATATACATGATCTGTTCTTGACCAAAACATTGTTATGCAGCACATGACTGTAAATACACGTATGTGTCCATACACACATACCTTAGTATATATTATATATGCATATATATATATGTACTTTGCTAAAAGAAAACATGTAATTGTTATGACTGCTAAGCACTTAGAATGCCAGAGAGGTCACGAAAATTCATTTTTAGAATTCACTTTTTAGTTTCATATTTGCATGAACAGATTTAGATCCCAAGAGAGGGGTTAAATAGCTAAACTTTTTTTTAGTGCTTCCAGTTAAGTTTTTAGGGATAAAACCATGAGATTTGATAAAATCATTAGATGTCCTAAATCATGAGATCCTGATGGTTGATCTTACTGTGAACCTCTACTCAAGAGAGGAAGGCAAATGCTTTTGTTACACATTGGTCCAGAGGACAATTTAATTCAAATTGCTTGGCCACTTATGGACTTACTTTCCCCATTTTTAGAAGAAATCCAGAATAGATTTGAATAATATAATTAGTATACTGGGACAGTTACTGTACAAAATCAACATACACACATTTTTCACTGCTTTAAAAAAATAATAACTCTGCTAATAGTTAAGGGTAGCTTATAGGTCTGAAAGTTTTCAGCCAATTATTTGTGTCTTTCATTCTAATTCATCACCAGTTTGCCAACCACTATTAAAACACTTTCACTTCTAAATGTAAAGGCCCATATCCTGACATTGATCCAAGTGCGGAACTCCCATTGAAGTCGATGAGAGTGTTGTGTAGAAATCAATGACAGGATATGGACCTCAAGGCTGGACCATCTCTCCCCTGGAAACTTTTTTCATTGACACTTAGAAATTTGAGGGTATTACAAGAAATGAGATACAGAAAGCATTTGCACAATGAGCTCCAGAGTTCTGGCAAAGTTTATGGTGGCTTGGATGGCAATTGTGTTTTTAAAAGGGGGTGGTAAGTTTGTGAAATTTCCAATTTCACCAGTGATGTGTTTGACTAGAATTTCATCTCTCACTACGCAGGTGAACAGGCCCTTTTAATCACTTCTGTTTTGGCAAAGACACCATCTTCCAAACCGAATGAGTTCTTTTTCCAGTTCTAATGTCTGAATTGGCAACCATAAAATATTTTACAAAGTGTACGTTCTATTCAAAACATGAATAATATCGAACATTTTATAGTCTAATTTCCAATAAATTGTGTAAATTGGTCTGCCATGCCAAAATTTCTGGAAATCATCATTTAGATTTAAATTGAGTTTCTTCCAGTGAATGCAAAGCATTTGGGGCATATTAAAGGTAATTCTTCCATTTTTGCAAACGTTCTTGAACATAATTTTCAAATACTTTTAAAAAATGCAAACATTAAAATATACTTAAATTCATCCCTCCTTTACCACCACTGTTATATCCCTGCTCCTTTAACCCATAAATACGAAGAAAATAGAAAGTTACAATATGTGTTTGGTCTACTTCAAGTTTTAAGTAAGTCAGGGATTAGTTTTTTAAAGGATCGCTGTGATTAATTTTGTTTCTCATAATATTAACCCATGTTTAAAGTGAACAAGGCTTGGCCTTGGTTTCCTTCTAGGCCAATTTGGGGGTTGTCTGGGATCAATGGTTTTCAAGTTTTAGCTCACTTTAGAATCATCTAGAGGGCTTGTTAAAATGCAGGTTGCTAGGCTCTTCCCCCAAAGTTTCTGATTCAGTAGGTCTGGGGCAAGCACTGAAAATTTTCATGTCTAACAAGTTTCCAGGTGATGCTGATACTGCTGGTCTAGGACCAGATGTTAAGAAACACTGATCAACGTATCTCAAACTGTAGCAGGTATAAGAATCACCTGGGAAGCTTTTAAAATTGTGTCACCCATCTTCCCACAGCCCTAATTTAAATTAAGTAGGTCTGGGGTAGGGCTTGGGCATTCTCTTTTTAATAAACATCACAGGTAATTCTGATGCAGTTGGTCATAAAACAGTCTTTGAGAAAAAAAAAAAAATAGTCCTGAGTCCCTTCTAGCTGTGAAACACTGTGATTCCTTTTTTATGAGTAAAATGAAGAAGGCTAATAGCCTAGGGACAAAAATCGGACACCAGGGTCAAAGACATCTTAGAGGTAATGCAAAGAGCGGCCCTAGACTGATGACTTTTTAGATTCTGGCAAGAACCAGTGACCAGATCACCTAACATCCTAGACAAATCCTTTGCAGCATTTTGTGTATTTGTAATTATATGATTTTTATTAAGTTTTGCTTAATTGTAGTAATATATATAATGCCTATTTTGTCGATACACAATAAGATAACCGAGTTTCATCATTTTTTTAAATTCACCTTTATATCTATCAGGTCTGATGTTTGTAACACATTTCAGTTGGAGCGCCTTTCTTTGGCATGGGAACAGTAGGCTCCTTCCTTTCAACTATATAGAGCAATCCCGTAGATGGAGAATTCAGTAGCTTTTATAAAATTACTTTTAAGCATTTTGATTAAGTCTCTACTTGGCAAGGTATAGCACAGCTATTAATGTATTAACAAGATTCTATATACATGTTAGGATTATAGAGTCCAATGTTTCTATTTATTATCAATTGCTTTGGGAAAAGTTGATTTGCATGAGAATGTGCCCTTTGCCTCCCTAGGCTGGCAAGAGAACCACTCAACACCCTTGACCACCTCAGTTCTTCAAAAGAACACCATTTGTGAGAACCATAATGATATGGTTTGGCTCTGTGTCCCCACCGAGAGCTCATCTCGAATTGTAATCCTGACGACTTCAAGGAGGGTCCTGGTGAGAGGTGATTGGATATTGGGGGCGGTTTCCCCCATGCTGTTCTGATGGTAGTGAGGGAGTTCTCACGAGACCTGATGGTTTTAAAAGTTGCAGTTTCCCTTGTGTGCACTGTCTCTTCTGCCACCTTGTGAAGAAGGTGCTTGCTTTTCCTTCACCTTCTGCACAATTGTAAGTTTCCAGAGGCCTCCCTAGCCATGTGAGACTGTGAGTCTATGAAACCTCTTTTATTTATGAATTACCCAGTCACAGGTATTAGCTTTATAGCAGTGTGAAAATGGACTAATTAGTTTTTGACTTAATGGTAAAATAAAGGTTTCCTTCGATATTCAGAGCACTAGTTCTTCTGGTAAGTCCCCGAACACAAAGAAAATAACAATTTCTGTGTTTCAGTTCTTCATGTGCTGAGTGAGAATGTTGTTGGATTAGATGATTACTAAGAAGAGGCCACTTCCCTTCCAAATTTTTTATAATATATGATTTAGAACTATAAAATTGATCCAAATGTTTATCATGTCAAAGATTTTATTATAATGCACATTTAATATTTATTTGATATTATAAATGATTTTATTCTTATTTAGTCTCAAACTGTTTTCATATTTCTTTTTATCTAAAAATAAAGTATTCATCTGTGTTGACCATTTATTAGCATTCTTCACATTATGATTACCTAGTAATTAGTTTTCTTGATTTATCAGAAGGGCTGGGTATCAGAAATTAATTTCTCTGATTATTTGTGTATTTTTCATATACTACATAATTCCCTGTGAGTGCTATAATTGCAACCCTTTATAATTGGCAGACATTAATTACTAAAATTGTACTAGAATTTCCATATAATTTTATATCAGAGCCACATGAATACTGAATACATTCATCATGTTTAGAATACCAATGAAGGAAATTAATTTCCATCTATTAAAATATGCAATACTCATGAATATGATAAGAAAGAGATATGCAGATTCCCGAGTCCTATGTCACAAGTAATATGTCTCTGTGTGTTCAAGTGCACTAAATCTAGAGCATTTGTTCTCCATTCACTAAAATTAATCCAGCTGTCTCTTAGTAGAGGTTTCAGAAAAGTGGAATAAGGCAAGAACCAAATTACAAAAAGGCTCCTAGCAGAGGGTAGAGAGTACAGAGTAACACTTTTGTCCTTAAGCAACTCTTCTTCTAGACATCCCTATTTCTGCAGTTCTCCCAAGCATCCAGACTTACAATCTCAGAAGTATTTTCAGCTTCCTATTGTATGGAACATATTCTATCAATTCAACTGCCATAGTCTCTTTTTAGACCAGGATTTCTTAACTTGGGGTAACTGGATGACTTTACGGGGTGTGGAAACCTCCTGAAATTGCATGTAAAATTGCATACCTCATGTATGGACTCTCTTTCTGAGGAAAGGGTTCAGTACTTTTATCAGATTCTCAAATAAAGCTAACACCCAAAAGGTTTAAGAGCCACTGAGCTAAACTCTTCCTTCTATTTTCAATTTCACTGCCACCAAACAAGCCCAGGTCCAGTGGTCTTTCTGTTGAACATTATGGTTCCTTACATCCAGTCTCTGTTGAACATTACTGTTTCTTACATCCAGTCTCCTGGCTCCAGTTTCTTGTCATCTTAATCTATCCTATATGGAGCTGTCAAAGTCATCTTCCTGAAGCTCATAATCAGCCATGACACTCTCCTGGTCACTAACTTTCAGGTCTCCTCTATTGCCACTGAATAAAGTCCAAACTCCCTGGGTGCAGACACCATGTCTTACTCATGTTTGTATCCTCAATATCTACCTAGCTCAAGAGAGTCTAACTTTTGATCCTTGATATAGTCTGGCTCTGTATCCCCACCCAAATCTCATCTTGAATTGTAATCTGAATTGTAATCCCCACATGTTGGGAGAGAGACCTTGTGGGAGGTGATTACATCATGAGAGTGGTCTCCCCAAGCTGTTCTAGTGAGAGTGAGTGAGTTCTCATGAGATCTGATGATTTTATAAGGAGCTGCTCCTCACTTCGCTCTGCACTTCACCTTCCTGCCGCGACATGAAGAAGGATGTGTTTGCTTCCCCTTCCACCATGATTATAAGTTTCCTGAGGCCTCCCCAGCCATGCAGAACTGTGAGTCAATTAAACCTCTGTCCTTTATAAATTACCCAGTCTCAGGTATTTCTTCATAGCAGCATGAGAATAGACTAGTACAATCCTGATGTCAGAAACTTTCTGTGTCCCAGTTCCAACCTATCCTTTCAGGTATGTCTCAATTTCTTTTCATAGATTCTATGCTCCAACCAATTCAATAATTTGACCTTCTGTCAGTTTTCCAGATACAATCTGTGTTTTCTTTCTTTCTTTGCATCTTTTCCTCAACGTTTCTTCTGTGTGTTCGGGGTGCCTTCCTGACCTCTCCTCACCCAGACCATTTCTACCTGATGAAACCTTATCTATCCTTCAAAGCTAAAACAAATGTTTCTTCATAGAGCCTTCTAAGGGCTCTCTCCCTGTGAGAAATAATCCCTTTCTTCTCTAAACTCTTTGTACATTTCTGAGGACTTTACATTTAAAAGCACAGAGCACTCAAATTTTAATATTTAAAAAGTTCATAGTTTATATTTTATATGAGATTATACATTCCTTAAAGGCAAGAGTTGGGTTTTATTTATTTTTCCCTTCCATATATATCTTGCATAGTTTTGCACACCATGATATTCAACAAGTATTTGCTGAAGAAATGAATGAAAGAATAAATGAATACAGGGTCATTAATTTTTCAGATGATTCAGATTATGATGAGAGGTCAGTGCTCATTTTACTGATGGAGAATGTGAGGTTGAGAGAGGGAGAGACACAAGGTCGCAGAGCCAGTGAGTGGTTAGGGAATGCTAGAGCTTGGGTATTTGGAATTGATCCAAGTCTCTGTCCACAAAACAAGGATGTTCTTTAATTGAAAAAGAAAATGTACTTAGATATTTTCCTTTTAAGCAAATATATTCTTGTTTTTATAAGTCTAAATGTTGACTTTGCCACTTATTATCTATGTGACTAAGTATTTTATTTAATTTTCTTATCTATATTGAGGGTCTAAACTTACTCTTCTCTAAACTTCCTTCCAGCTGTGAAATTTGAATTGCTTATATAACACCATTCCTCTTTTTCTCCAGCAAAGAAGGTAAACTTTCCCAGGCTTCTCCAAGTACATGATGTCCCACCTTCCATTCTATATTCTATATGAAGCCTGGTTATCCATAGATAATAATGACAAATAAAATAGATGGGGTCAAAGAATTCATATGTAAAAAAAACAAAAAAAAAAAACCTATGAAGATAAAGATAAAAACTTGATAAAGATTAGAACTTAGAGACAGGGTTTTTTTTAAAAAATGTAAGAGTATTTAAGACCTTTAAAACTTTAAATAGAGGAAAACACTAATTCTACAGAGATGAAAATTAACCTATGTGGTTCTATTATGGGAAGCTCTCATATGGTTCTTCACCTTGATAAATATGTATAGCAAAACAAAAGTTACAACCAAATGGTTCTGAGTTCTACCCAACAATGAAAAGAGAAACTATTTCTCATTCATTCTTAATAGTCCAAATATGAACAGAAAAT
>NW_012104098.1:1664241-1723446 GCF_000951045.1 Mandrillus leucophaeus | reverse complement strand
GAGGCCTCCCCAGCCATGCAGAACTGTGAGTCAATTAAACCTCTGTCCTTTATAAATTACCCAGTCTCAGGTATTTCTTCATAGCAGCATGAGAATAGACTAGTACAATCCTGATGTCAGAAACTTTCTGTGTCCCAGTTCCAACCTATCCTTTCAGGTATGTCTCAATTTCTTTTCATAGATTCTATGCTCCAACCAATTCAATAATTTGACCTTCTGTCAGTTTTCCAGATACAATCTGTGTTTTCTTTCTTTCTTTGCATCTTTTCCTCAACGTTTCTTCTGTGTGTTCGGGGTGCCTTCCTGACCTCTCCTCACCCAGACCATTTCTACCTGATGAAACCTTATCTATCCTTCAAAGCTAAAACAAATGTTTCTTCATAGAGCCTTCTAAGGGCTCTCTCCCTGTGAGAAATAATCCCTTTCTTCTCTAAACTCTTTGTACATTTCTGAGGACTTTACATTTAAAAGCACAGAGCACTCAAATTTTAATATTTAAAAAGTTCATAGTTTATATTTTATATGAGATTATACATTCCTTAAAGGCAAGAGTTGGGTTTTATTTATTTTTCCCTTCCATATATATCTTGCATAGTTTTGCACACCATGATATTCAACAAGTATTTGCTGAAGAAATGAATGAAAGAATAAATGAATACAGGGTCATTAATTTTTCAGATGATTCAGATTATGATGAGAGGTCAGTGCTCATTTTACTGATGGAGAATGTGAGGTTGAGAGAGGGAGAGACACAAGGTCGCAGAGCCAGTGAGTGGTTAGGGAATGCTAGAGCTTGGGTATTTGGAATTGATCCAAGTCTCTGTCCACAAAACAAGGATGTTCTTTAATTGAAAAAGAAAATGTACTTAGATATTTTCCTTTTAAGCAAATATATTCTTGTTTTTATAAGTCTAAATGTTGACTTTGCCACTTATTATCTATGTGACTAAGTATTTTATTTAATTTTCTTATCTATATTGAGGGTCTAAACTTACTCTTCTCTAAACTTCCTTCCAGCTGTGAAATTTGAATTGCTTATATAACACCATTCCTCTTTTTCTCCAGCAAAGAAGGTAAACTTTCCCAGGCTTCTCCAAGTACATGATGTCCCACCTTCCATTCTATATTCTATATGAAGCCTGGTTATCCATAGATAATAATGACAAATAAAATAGATGGGGTCAAAGAATTCATATGTAAAAAAAACAAAAAAAAAAAACCTATGAAGATAAAGATAAAAACTTGATAAAGATTAGAACTTAGAGACAGGGTTTTTTTTAAAAAATGTAAGAGTATTTAAGACCTTTAAAACTTTAAATAGAGGAAAAGACTAATTCTACAGATATGAAAATTAACCTATGTGGTTCTATTATGGGAAGCTCTCATATGGTTCTTCACCTTGATAAATATGTATAGCAAAACAAAAGTTACAACCAAATGGTTCTGAGTTCTACCCAACAATGAAAAGAGAAACTATTTCTCATTCATTCTTAATAGTCCAAATATGAACAGAAAATTATTCTACCCTCTACCCCCAGAGTAAATGATAATCCATGCTCTCAGTATCTCATCCATGCATAGGCTTTCAGATATGAATACCTGCTAACAAGTCATGCACATAGCAAATATAAACTTGTTTCAGTCTATTTTCACTTGGTTTCCCACACACTGCATTGTGGTTTCTTCCAATTGACATTCCCACCCTAAAAGGCATCTTCACTTCACTCAATTCCTACACAAAGTTCTAGGCAAAATCTGGTATTACCACTCAGTCAGTTCTGTAATGTCCTATCTTATATAGTACTTTATTTTAGTGAACCTTATATGAAGCCCTTAATGCTTAAAAAGGCCCACACTTTCCTTGATAATAGATGTTTCATATGTGCATAGTCTTCAAGAGGACATGATTTTCCCTCTTTTAAAGGCCGCATACACTAGAGGAGATAATATGGTTCTTGTTCCAATAAGAGGGTAGCAGTATCCAATAAGGAAAAGCTATTGGGTGAGCTGAGCACTGTAAATAAACAAATTGGCCCACTTATTTACCAAGAGACCAAGAGGAATCCTTTAAGATCTTAAGATTTAGCAAAGGAAACAAATTCTCATGCTTTCTAAATCTATTTCACAAATTTATGACTTTCCCTCAGGATACATTGATTTTCAGTTCACTAGATATCAGAGTCTTTAAATCAAATCTAACTTATTGTGTTTTCCTGTCATATAGGAGCCTGAACAAAACAGTAACAGGTGATCATGAGGGAAATTAATCCTCAATGTCATTTTGAAATACAAACAGACTGTGACTCAAAAAGCTGCCCCATTCAAAAGTAGCTGTTTTGTTACTATATTCTTCTAGAAGATCAAACAACAATGGAGATAAACTAAGTTGTTAAGATAAGTGTGCAGATGCCTAGGCACACACAGGTAATTTGTGGGTTTTTAAAAACATATATAGATGTAGATTAGATATAGATATAGATACACACACACACATACATACATATGAATATATTTGGATTTGCATGCATTATCCTCTTCAGAGTATAAATCTCTCTACATATGCATGCATATGTGGATATATATGTAACAAAATATATACACAAACACACATCACCAGCCAGAAAGAAAACTGAATTTTACACTGTGATAAGCCCCAGGCCAACTGGTAGTACTGAATTCCTATCCTGTAACACAGAATAAGTCATTACCACTCTCTTACCCGTTGTAACATACTTGCAGTCCATTTTGTTACTCAATTCTAATTGTACCGAAAACTGAGACGTGAGGGCCAGGTGACATGGTGCCTTAAAGGTAGTTGTGGTGGTCATCTAAAGTAACTCCTGGAGTTTTGGGGTGATATGGTTGGGGTATAAGAAACTTAATAATTCCTATGTGGGCTATGCAAGACCTAGCAGGACCTCATCCCAGACAGGAAAAATGACCTCCCACCATCCAGGCCCAGTTTTCCAAGGAAAGTACGCAAATGTGGGATTCTTAGTCTCTAAACTTCCTTAGCCTTAGATCCCTTGTATTCCCTAAACTTCTCACAATAACATATAACTTATATGAAACGTGTTAAGTGTTGGTGTGCCCATTTTTTGTCAACCCTCTGCAGGACTAATTCATCATTGGGTTTAATTAAGGTCACACTGGAAAAAAAAAGAATCAAAATGACATCAGTTCAAAAAGAATTATGTAAGCCTCTCAGATACTTTTTTATTGCATATATAACTTAAATTACACAAAATGGCCAATTTAGTGTAATTCTACCCAAAATACAGCTGGGTCTATCATATTGTGATATGGATAGGTTTTTGTTTGTTTGTTTGTTTTCTGTGCAAGGAAATCTGATTCTCTGCTTAGGACTCAAGCAAGTTGGGCAGGGAGAATGATAGATCTGTCCAAGTCATCCAATTTGTAACTTTTAATGAATGCAATGTTTACACAACTGCTTAAAAACAAAAGCTGAAAGGAAACTGCAGAGAGATGAGAGGAACTCCGAGAAGGTGGTGCCAAATGAACTGACCTCCAGGAGCTAAATGGCTAAATATGGTAAGTGCCTTAATCACTTGGTTCAAAGAAAGGAGACTTGGCTTTGGGTTGGTTATGGAGCTGAACTTTGAGAAACAGGTGGAACTGAGAGGTAAATAACAGGTAAAAGGGAGAGTCTGAGCAAAGATTTGAAGGTATACAAGTCAGAGTAGTCTATAGAAAATTCAAGAATTTCTGGGCTTAAGAGTCTGAATTTTAATCAGTCAATAATGGGGTGTTATTGAAAGTTTCTAAACAAACGGGAACATATATTTCAGTGTAAATTAATTTATAGAAGGTATATAGAGTGAATCGGCAGGGACAAGTTTAAAGCCAAGAGGCTGTTACATTTATCCAAGGAAATAAGAGCCATACCTGAACCATAGTAATAGAAATTGATAATCAATGAATAAAAGAATGAAACAAATGAGATTCCATATTCATAATTTAAATCCAGGAGAATATACTTGATCTATGCTTTCCATTTCGTAATTATAAATTGAAAATTCTATGAGATTTTGGATTGACTGTTTTTAATGTGAAGTGTTGTCTTCAGTTGACAAACATGTCTCAAAGAGAGAACTGCCTATAACATTTTATGTTATAATGAATTATGTTATCATTTCATATTGGATGCACACAATGTAACAAGAACAACATTGAAGAGGGTCTGAGCTGACTTCTCTGTGCCTCCTTCGATGAAAAATGCAGGAGCCTTACGAAATAATCACCACATCAATTAGGGATTGTGTTCAATTGTTAATATCAAAGAAGTAACCGAAACAGAGATTTATTTTCTCCCAGGTAAAAGTAGTCTAGTGCAAGTATTATCATTTTACAATGTTACTGGTGTTTCACGGGCCTTATTATTCTGCTTCATCACCCTTCTTGTGTGGCCTGGATCTTCATGGCTATAATATACTTCCTGAGATTCTGACCAGCACATCTTTATCCCGGGCAGAAAGGAGGCACTACCCTTTAAATCACCTCCAAAGCCCTTCCCAATGAATTGTAGTTATGATTCCTTAGTCGTACCTATGAGGAAGGGAAGGCTAGGCAATACACTCTTTTAAGAGGGTTGCTCCCGCCATGAATAAAACCAGCTTATGTTAGTAAGGCAAAAGAAGAGAATGGATATTGGCTGGGTCACTAGAAGTCATTGCCAAAGTCACAGAAGTTCTTCCTAGCTCTACAAGTTTGTGACTCTAACTCCACATGGAACCCCATGCATAATGAACTAGCTACTAATTGTTTTCCAATCTCTTCTTTGAAACATTAGTCCCTTAAATTACTGAATTATGGAAAATAAGTCCGTTTTGCTCTAAGTTTTAATCCCAAAAAAACCACGTATCACAATCCACCTCCTGATATAGGACTTTTCCCCCCTTACGAGTAATCAGCTTTGCCCATAGACCAAAGATTGCTGCTATTCTAAGCTGTCTCGAACACTGATAGGTTACGATAGAAAGCAAATATACTGGAAACACTGCTAGTGAATATCCCTTATTTGTACATGACAATTTTGAAACTACTACAAAATTAGTAGTTTTTCAGCATCAAAAGCCAAGGTTTTATCTTTGAGTTAAAGTCATATATTTATGAACCTCATGTTCTCACCACCTGGGTGTTCCTAAGATCTCTGGTCTTCTGATATCACCATTTCCTTTAATATTTAAATAGAATGTATGACTACCTGTCTCAGATTCTGTGGGAAATTCAGCCTGCCTATACTCCACCCCCAAATACACAAAGATGGGTGGAGTGTTCATTATATCCTGGTCTGGATTTCTTTTTTTTTTTTTCTTTTTCTTTCACTGAATTATCAGTGTTCTCTCTGCTCCCTGTCTTCTGTGTCTTTTGTCTCCTTCCTTTGCAGCTTTCCCCATGTGCCTCTGTACCTTAATTCCTCCAAAGTACTATTTACGAAGTGCTGTTATCAGTAAACAAATTTTCCAATGATTTGGAATAACAAAGATAATTAGAGTGCAGCAAGTAAGATACTATCTTACAACATAATATTATACAACATTGTGCTAAAATTTCATCAGTTATACTCTAAGGGTAGAGACATTTCTTTCTGACTTTGTCCACCTTCCTTCCTTGCTCATTGTCCTCTTCTCTTTGGCTCTCTGAACCCTTCCCCCTTTTCTTACTATTTGCCTCTGCCTCCCTATTTCTTTTACTTTCTTATGCCAAATAATTTATCTTTTGCTTCCTGCCCTCTTTTGGGTTGGGGGGAATGGCGTGGGGAAAGCCTATCATAATCTATATCTGCAGATTTAAAACCTCATTCAGTTGCTCTACTAAGCACAAGGTCATTGATTCTAGGTCTCTCCTATTTTAATATAAGGAAATAGTGGATATTTTGAAATTATCAGGCTCCGTTTTCTTTGTAGAACCAGAATAAAATCAGAAAGTCACGTAGCGTAGCCTAGGACAAACTTAAGTTTCAAGAATTGAAGATCAGCATCAAAAAGTAATTGCAAAAGCACTACATTTATCTTCACCACTTAGAAACCATCATTGTGAATCCACTCATAACCCACAGCACTGTCTCACCAAACCTTCTCCTTTTCTTCTCCCCAAGTCTGTTGTACCACACAGATGTCCTTGGGACTTTCACAATTTGAAGTCCAAAATCTCTCCAAAAAGCCCCATTCCTGATAAACTTCCTGTAGCTTTCTATTTTTCTATTATCCTGCTTCACCAGTTCTTTCCCTCTACCTATGATTCCAGTTGTGCATCACAAACTCTATAAAACTGGACAAGAACAAGAGAAAGAAAGTGACAACAATATCTATCCCTAAAGCAAGTAGTCACTGGCTGTAAATATCTTGATACATACCAATGGTACCCAGAACCATCAGAGAAAGTGACAGATCTGTAGACAGAAAGCCAAGAATGAACAGAGACCTATTAGCAAAGAAAAATTGCGGAGGACCATCCAGTTAATGTTCATGGCCAGAAGACATGAAACATTAAGACCCAGTAAGAGTCCAATTGTAAGTCATAAAATACCCATGTGACAATGAAGGTAGCAAGAGAATTTTGAACTCTTGTCCAGTTCTTGATGTCAGCTTTGGCAGTCACAAAATCAAATAAACAAAACAAATCTAAGAGGAGGTTGTATGGAAATTTTCCTGCAGTCCAGCAATTAACAAAGACCTACATTTGAGGGCAATGCATTCTATGTATCCCACATTCTAAAGAAAGCAGTTGGCTGTGAGCACTTGGATTCTAGGTACCTCCACTGGAGCCTTACTAGGAAAGAGCACAAATGTCCTTACTTGATTCAACTACTGCCCTCTCCTCCCTTACTCCATCAATAACATGCAAGAAAGAATGAGAAAGGGAACTGAGACATGAATGATGGAAGAAGTTATTAGCTTACTACAGAATGCAGCAATCATGGTTAGAGACCAAGTGAAGTAGCAGCCTCTAAAGGGAAAATTTTAGTGTCTGGGCTTTAGAGACCTGTAAGAATGGAGATTGCATCTTCTTCTCCAACTGAATGACTGCTGGCAGCTTTCCTGGAACTGATCTCACAGTGAAATAGAACGGAGTAGAAGAGGGAGTTCTTGGAAGGGCATGTCAGATTCCCAAATGTGTGAGTTGTAGATTTCCATAGACACTGACACCTCTGCCTCCTCTGGAGATTTCCAAAGAGAACAGGCTTGCTGGAGTAACCTGGAGAAGAAAAGAAGTCCCATGACATGGGGTGCTTGTGAAGAAAATAAGTAATCCTGAACTTCATTTCACTTGTCTTTAACTCTCAGAAGGTAGCAGTTCCCTTGGCTTCACCTCATTTGAGTAGCAGGAGGAATTGGAACCAATGGACCAAACAATATTTTCATCTACATTTTCAAAGGTTTATTCTCTATGTTTTTCTATTATTCTCCATTTTTCTTTCTTTCTCTTTCATATTCTCTGGCACTTCTGTTTAATGGTACCATAACCCATGCATAGGTTGACTATGAGATAATTCAGTATGACCTCCTTCAGCTTCTTGAGACACAGATGCAAAATTAGTCCCTAAATGAGTCCACTTGTATGCAGCTCCACCTTCATCTCAACCACCATCATCTATCACCTGGAGTTCTCAGCAGTCTCCAAGAAGTCGTTCTACTTCTAGTCTTGCCCTCTGTCCTCCACATCCTCTCCGTATTGCAGTGAAAGTAATTTTCTTACAACATAAAATGGATCCTATCCTTTTACTTAGACTAAAATCCAAAATCCTAACTTTCCTTACAATGCCTACTATGGTCTGGCCTCTGACTTCCCCTCTGATTCCACCTCCTAGACCAAATGGCTTAGTGCATGAATCTCTAACTCTTCTCATAACTCTGACCTCCCTGCTATGCTCCAGGCACAGTTTTATTCTTTGAGTTGCTGTCAGATGGGAAAACCTTTCTTACTTCAGAGCCTTTGTTCAGTCTGTTTCTTCCATTCCCCTCTCTCTGCATGACTGACTCCTCTTTTGGCATGTCTTAGTTAAGAGTCATCTCTTTAGAGAGAGTGTCCTTGACAAACAAATCTAAAGTAAACGCTCCCTGCTATTTTCTTCCATAACATCCTGGCAACAGTGGCAGTGAGGGAGATGTTCATATGACTGAGCACAGTTTTGACTTGAATATTAGAATATACATTGATTTGCTTAGCTTTTGTTTCTCATCCCTAATAAAGGTTAAATTAAATGGAAGATTGTTGAGTTTGAAAATACAGGAAGGAGAGACTGTCATGGATTACCCATTGACAGAGGAATGTCCCCGAAAGGTGACAGCACCAGAAGAGTTCTTTGTCATGAATAAAGGAAAAGGAAACATGGTAGTTGAGATGTAAATATGTCTGTCATTGGAGGTGTTGGAGAAAGGGGTGAGAATCTTATAAAGGAATCCCAACTGATAACCTCTCTCTCTTCAGTGAAGTAGGAAATAAGAATGGGTGTCAAAATAGCAAGGTCCAGGGCCTCAGAAGAATGAGGAAGGTCCATAAGGTCTGCTGATGCAAATGGGAAAGGAAGGCTATTTGAGACATTCAAATAGGATTTAGAGTGCCACCAGATCAAGTCTTCATTTAGGCAACCATTTGATAAGTATATTGAGTCCAATTCAGTACCAGGCACTACATTTATTTCCAGCATCACAAAGACAACTAGGCACCTTGTTAAACTCCCCAGGATTTGAATTGGATGAACTGACTGTGCAGGATCCACAGTATCCAAACATCCAGCTACCTCACTTTCTTTCTTTTAGCTCTGGTCAGAAATAAGGCTACGGCAAGTGACTTTTCCTTGCTCAGGGTGGCCTCTTACATTTTATGAAAGTTTCATGCCAGGGATTTTTTTTTTTTTTTGGTATGGAATCCACAAGTCTCTCATTACATGAGCTTGTGTTGTTTGAAGATTTTTGCAAAATATTCCTATTACTCATTTATAGACCTATGCCTCCTACCATCTCCACAGGGCACAGGGGCCTTTAGGTATATGTCACCCTAGGATGAGGAACAAAGATTATCTCATAATGTCCTAAGACAGATATCTAAACTAAATTATAATAACAATACTCAGTTCATCAAAGTAAATCATAAGTATACACATTTATATTCCAATATAATATATATTATGTGGGTAGCAAAAACTGAGATTACTTTTGCACCTGTCTAATATTTTATTTTATTTTTATTTTTATCTATTTTATTCATTTTGTTTATTTATGTATTTACTTTGAGATGGAGCCTACTTTGTTGCCTAGTCTGTAGTGAGTGGCACGATCTCGACTCACTACCACCTTCATCTCCTAGGTTCAAGAGATTCTCCTGCCTCAGCCTCCCGGGTAGCTGAGATTACAGGCATGTGCCACCATGCCCAACTAATTTGTTTGTGTTTTAAATAAAGATGGGATTTCACTATGCTGGCCGGGCTGGTCTTGAACTCCTGACCTGAAATCATCAGCCCGCCTCGGCCTCCCAAAATGCTGGGATTACAGGTGTGAGCCATCACACCCAGCCAAACCTAATATTTTTAAATGAATAACACTTATGCAAGTTATTTTATAATCTGGCCACCACTTTACCTGTTCAACCAATCTCAGATTTGCTGCAGCCTAGGTTAATTCCTCCTAGACTCCTGAACAAGTAAAACCCATTTCTATGGCTGAGGCCATATGGTGCCAGCCTGGGTCTCCCTCTTCCCTTCTCATTTGCGAAGCCTACCTATTATTTACATTTCATCGCAAGCCCTATATTTTTAAGGTTCCAAACTGAGATTATCTAAAAATTCTATAATACCTAAAATTGCTTAATATGTATTTTAATAATTAAAATGTAAATTGAGAGTCCAAAGTTCAGCAGATAAACTTCCAAAACCTCACCTATATATATATACATATATATGTATATATATACAAATCTTGAAAATTTAAGGCTTCTGATGTTAGGTAAATAGTCTCAGATTGAGATTTTTTTTAAATAAAATTAAAAATCAAAAGACCAAAAAAAAAAAAAAACCCTAAAGTTAAAAAGGAGGATATGTTTAGACCTTTTTGCTAAAAGTTAAAGAAATATTAGAATTATGTTATTTAATTTAACAAAAACCTTATGAAAGTTCATCAAAAGGGTCACACCAACACTCAGAAATCGCTAGGATTCTGTTGATTCAGATGGCTTATTCCATCTCTCAGGAATGCAAGTCATTAATGGCAGCATGAGAGATGAGGTGATCTACCCATAAACACAGGGCTCTGATTCATCCTGAATGTTAGTGATTTTAATGCCAGACACATCCACTTTCAGCTGGAGGGTATTTGTTGAGAGCTGCCGTGGAGAATGCTCACACTTAGAAAAAAATGCACACCCTTAGCAACCACTAATGAATAAAACACAAACCCACAGATGAGAATTTGGAAATTGTAAAAACCAATATGATTTGGTATTTTGAAGTAATTCCAGGTATACAAACAAAAATAGATCTAGCAAGACAAATTGGATTCTACAGGTATCATCCAAGCCATTCTCTCTTTGTGATCCTTGGGAATTTTGCCCAAATAAGCTCTGGGAGTTCAAATTGTATTTTTAAAAATTCTTGGACTCTCTTCTTTACAGTATGTGAACAGCCTTTAGCAGTGGGAATTTCTTGGTTTGGTGCATTAAAACCTATGCCATGCCAACTGGAATTTGTCTGTGGAAAGAGCATATCCACTACTGAGTTAACTATCGGCAAATGAGAAAGTAGCTGCAAGCTGGAGTCTGCCCCGGTACTTCTGATCACTTCTACTCTGGACATTTGGTCCAAATTACTAACTATGTCAGAGAGATAACAGAGACTGAAGTTGAAGAAAGGATGAGAGAAGACCCCTCGTCACTAAATTGTAAACAGAAGTCCTGGTTTTCTCTTCCATTTCTACCACTTATAATGCCTATGAGAGAAGTGGGCAAATCACATTACCAATCTGAGTCTCATTCTCCCCAGTGGTAAAGCAGGGACTCAAATGATTGCTTTGCCACAACTCATTCAATATTTATTGAGCACTTACTATGTGCCAGCACAGTCGCGGATGTTATGCTAGGTACAATCCCTATTTCCAGGCAGCTTATAATTTCTTTGGAGAGGAAGATAAACAACTGGATATGCAAACAAGATGTAAGTACCTTACAGAAATCATCATAAAGAAAAGTATGGGCAACAAATTAAAAAGGATAACAGAAAGATGTAACTTAATCTGGGAGGTCAAAGAACATCCCATTAGGGAATGACATGTAAGCAAAGGGGGTGAGAAGGTAAAGGGTGGGGAGAACATTCCAAGGCCAGAGGATAATGTGTGTGAGGCCTCAAGGCAAGGAGGAGTTTGATGTGGTCCAAGAACAGCAAGAAGTCTTAAGTGGCTACATCAAGGGGGAGAGTGGCAGGAGATAAGGCTCATAGTGTTATTACAAGAATTAAAGAAGAACTGTGTATGAACATGCTTTTCAGAGCACAAAGCCCTGTACCACTGTGAGAATTAATAGTCATCAGGATTTCAGGCATCTTGCCTTTGGCAGAAGAAGCAGGTCAAAAAGAAAAAAAACAACAACACTTGAACACAGGTTTTACTTCTTATTCCACCTTCTTAAATTGACTCATCTTTGTTATCAACCGAAGATTTTCTATTTGCATTGATGCCAGAAGTCTTAAAATAAGACCTTATTATTTCTCCTTCATATGCCAAACTGGGCTTCTTGAAAGCCAGAACACAATATTAATGAAGCTTTTTTGTGTCTAAGGAACAGAAAATCTGGGACCTGAAAAACCAGGATTTCTTTATATCTGACACACAGTGCCACACTGGAAAACAAATGGAGAAAAGCTAGACCCTCCCTCTACCCACTTTTTCCTTCACTTCTGCCACTTATTTTCCAGTGACGTTTTAAAAACAGAATGTGAGAGAAAGAATGATGAGGCGCTCTTCCAACAGACTGATTTGCTCACTCATCTATTCACTCATTCAGTAAGGAAATATTAATACCTGTCTAACCCTGCAGATGTTTAACACAGGAATTCCAGAGATTCATGTTTATTAGACTGATTTAGTTTGACAAGTATCCCAGAGGAACAAAGGACCTGGGGAAGATTCCCATTCAAATTATCATCTGATTTTTTTTTTTTTTTTACATGAATGTGTTGTTAACCTATAAGGATGTTTCAGATTCCAGCTTTCTGGACAGGGCCCAGGAACTGGCTATCTGGCAATAAAAATGTTTAAGAGTCAATGTTCAAGAAGGAAGGAATGAGAAAGAGCAAGCAAGAAAGAGAGAGGCCAGAGGGGAGTAATAGGACATTGGCATGGGGGAGAGGTGAGCCCGATGTACACACAGGGTACACCGAAGACAGTGTACATGGACTGTGAATGTAGATATGAGCTCACTTCTCTTCTCCGAAGAGTGTATCAGGAGATACCCTTGCTTGGAAGAGAATCTTACACCAAAGTCATCAATAAAGCTATGCCTACTTCAATAAGTGCTGTCTCCAAACCATTTTGTCTTCTGTCTCCCAAACACTGAATACCTTGGGAAAACTGATCCGACAGTGATGCATAACAAGGTATTATTAAATAGGCAATGGTTGCAATGAGAAACAGGATAAAAGGAGTGCTTTAGAAAAGTTCCACACAAGAAAAGATACGGAATGAAGGACAGATGAATTACCATTAATGTGGCTGAGGGAAACTGGGAATGAGATGCTGTTTCTGGAGGATGAATACAAAATATTTTGGATATGTTTAGCTGTAGATGGTAAAGCTGACTTTTCAATTGAACTGTCAGATATGC
This sequence comes from Mandrillus leucophaeus, assembly GCF_000951045.1. Classification (NCBI taxonomy): domain Eukaryota; kingdom Metazoa; phylum Chordata; class Mammalia; order Primates; family Cercopithecidae; genus Mandrillus; species Mandrillus leucophaeus. Next base: position 1,710,615 of record NW_012104098.1, on the reverse strand, counting down.
CTATAAAGCAGTCTTAAGTGCTAGGTCTAGGTAGCTGTGGATTGTGATAGAACAAAAATCACGTATATGTATAAATGGTTTCCCTATGCAAAGACAATAAAAGGCAACTTAGTCTGTTTTGGGGTTGCTATAACAGAATGCCACAGACTGGGTAATTTATAGATACATTTATTTCTAGAAAACAACAAGAAACAGAGATTTAGAATAGTTAATAAATTGTAGAAAATCTTTTCAGAATTTAAAACATTTTTTCACATAAGGTATCATTGCACCTTACCAGCCAAACAGATTTTGCACATATGTGGTTCTGGAATTAATGGGGGGAAAAGTGGCTACATATAGAATCAGTCATTTGTTGTATTTTTTTTTCCATAAAGAAAAACAAACAATAACATGAAGCATGGAAATTAACAAAGAACTGTTGAAGAGGAATGTCAAGAGCTAAGAGCTATGCTCTTGACACAAGTCTAATTTAAGAAATTTTTTCTTGGTTTGGGGGCAGTAGCTCACACCTGCCTGTAAACTCAGCACATTATGAGGCCACAGTGGGAGGATCACTTGAGGTCAGAAGTTTGAGACCAGTCTGGGCTCTTAAAAAAGGGATAGTTTTATATTTCATAAAACATAAAGAAAAAAGAAATAGAAATTTAGTAATAATACTGTAAAATGAGTTTCTAAAGGAGACACAAAAGGGCTATTACAAACACATCACACATACTTCATAGAGCTCCTTTCCTAAGCTCTGTAAAGATGTTTACAATAGGAAATCTAAGAAAAAACCAATAGTTCTACCCCCTGATTTCTCCTCTGCTTTGCCATTTTTTATATATGTTATCCATTGCTCTCTTTTTAGTTATACAACCAATATAAATGGTGCTGAGGACTCAATTATATTCATTTCACTATTTGTTCCAAATTACAATTTTGACTGACGAAAATTAGCTTAAAAATTAGACTAAATGTTGCCTGAAAACAACCACCACCACCATTACCGCCACACCCACGATTTGTGTCAAAAATGCTTTCAGTAAAATTTACTAGGAGATATGGTTTGACTCTGGGTCCCCACCTGAATCTCCTCTTGGATTGTAATCCCCATTATCCCCACATGTTGAGGGTGAAACCTGGTGGGAGATTATTGGATCATGGGGGCGGTTCTCCCATGCTGTTCTCATGATAGTGGGTGAGTTCTCACGAGATCTGCTGGTTTTATGTGTCTGACAGCTCCTCTTCATGCTCTCACTCACTCCTGCTGCGATATGAGAAGGTCCAAGTTTGCTTCCCCTTCTCCTTCTGCGATGATTGTAACTTTCCTGAGGTCTCCCCAGCCATGCAGAACTGTGAGTCAATTAAACCTCTTTCCTTTATAAATTACCCAGTCTCAGGTATTTCTTTATAGCAGTGTGAAAATTGACTAATACACCAGGTCAATGTTAAAATGAGATTAAAGCAATGGGAAAAGCCTAAAGTCCTTACCACTAAAAGAGAATGGTCACTGTCAGTCTCCTTTGGACACATGTTAAATATTTATCTAATTGGAAAAGCCAATTGTTAAAAAAAAAAAAAGTTCATTTGTAAAAGTAGCAAAATTTAAAAGGCAAACTGTTTCATATTTAAAGACTCATTTTATCTCCTCTGCTAATTATAGACTTGAGGAATCACTGTCAGATATGCCTATAAAGCAGTCATAAGTGTTAGGTCTAGGTAGCTGTGGATTGTGATAGAAGAAAAATCACTTATATGTATAAATGGTTCCCTTATGCAAAGGCAATAAAAGGTAACTTAGTCTGTTTTGGGTTTGCTATAACAGAATGCCACAGACTGGGTAATTTATAGATACATTTATTTCTCACAGTTCTGGAGGCTGAGAAGTCCAAAGTTGAAGTGCTCAAATCTAGCAAGGGTCTTCATGCTGCGTCATGCCATGGTAAAAGGAGGAAGGGCAGGAGAGGAAAAAAGAGAAATGAGGGCAAAATTCATCCTTTTTATCAGGAACTAATTCCTGGGATGAATAACCCATTCTCACCCAAAACAATATTAATTCATTTACAAAGATAAAGCCCTCTTTGCCTAATCACCTCTTAATAGTTTTCTCTCTTAATACCATCACAGTGGCAACTAATTTGCAACATGAGTTTTGGAGGGAATATTCAAACCATGGCAATAGGCATGAAAGGTTGCTAAAGGTATTTACCTATCAACCAGATATACTTAGAAAATGGAGAGCAATTGTGAGACAATTTCCCCCCACATCATCAAATTACCCATTCAACTCAATCTTATAATTGAAAGTTAAAAAAATCTATAGTTATTTATTATTGATGAAGTATCTTCCTGACCTTTCTCATCAAAAGCTGACTTCTCCAAACAAAAAAGGCACATTGCCATTCCCCAGTTCCAGGCTTTATTCTCTCTGATTCAGACAATTTAAATAATGTCCTAATTTGTTTATCATTCTCCAATCTTTTTTTCCTTAATCTACGCTTCACAGTGTCAGAGTATCTATTTTCCCAAAACACAAATGTAATTTATTCTGAGCAAACTCTTGCAAGGACAGAAAACCAAACACTGCATGTTCTCACTCATAGGTGGGAACTGAACAAAGAGAATACCTGGACACAGAAAGGGGAACATCACACACTGGGGTCTGTCGTAGGGTGGGGGCAGTGGGGAGGGATAGTATTAGGAGATGTACCTAATGTAAATGGGTGCAGCACACCAACATGGCACATATATACATATGTAACAAAACTGCCTGTTGTGTACATGTATGCTAGAACTTAAAATATAATACAAAAAAAGTCATAAGAAAAGAAAAAATAATTTTTGGGGCCCGGTGCGGTGGCTCACGCCTATAATCCCAGCACTTTGGGAGGCCAAGGCGGGTGGATCACCTGAGGTCGGGAGTTTGAAACCAGCCAGACCAACATGGAGAAACCCTGTCTCCACTAAAAATACAGAAAATTAGCTGGGCGTGGTGGCACATGCCCGTAATCCCAGCTACTTGGGAGGCTAAGTTAGGAGAATCACTTGAACCTGGGAGGTGGAGGTTGCAGTGAGCCGAGATCACGCCATTGCACTCCAGCCTGGGCAACAAGAGTGAAACTCCATCCCCAAAAAAGAATTTTTTGCTTGGGCTGGGTGTGGTAGCTTACACCTGTAATCCCAGCACATTGGGAGGCCAAGGCAGGAGGATCACTTGAGGCCAGAAGTTTAAGACTATCCCTGGGCAACAAACTGAAACTCTGTCTCTACAAAAATAAAGATGGAAAAACAGCTGGGCTTGGTGGCACATGCTTATAGTCACAGCTACTCTGGAGGTTGAGGCAGGGGTTGGCTTGGGTCCTGGATTTTGAGGCTGCAGTGAGCTGTGGCCATGCCACAGCACTCTAGCCTGGGTGACAGAACAAGACTTTGTCTCAAACAAACAAAAAAAATTTCCCCTATTGATGGCAGAGGATGAAATCCAACTCCAGCATAACCATCACATACCTGCCTACTACACAGTTACCCCTACCTACCTCACCTGCTCACCATCATTTGTGTCTTTGCCAATCAACCCTCTTGGATACTCCACTAGCTTCCAAATGCTGGAGCCTCTGCTCTTCCATTCCCTTTGCCTGGAATATCCTTCTCCTCACCTGCATCTGTCAAAACCTTACTCCTCCTTCACAAACAGAACTTCTTTACCACCTCTCTCATCCTTAGAGCCTTTAGTATGTCATTCCCTTTGGTGTACTTCGTCTTTAAATGTTTGGTGTTGTTTTGTTGTTGGGGACATGCCAGGTAAACCTTTATTCCCAGTGTGCCACACAAGAAGAAGCTGCGAAACACCCTTCTGGAGATCTCGCTTAAGGCACATTATATAAGCTGTTTTTTTGTTTGTTTGTTTGTTTTTCACCTTATTTCTACCTACCTCATATCCCCCAGGAAGACTCTCTGATCCTTAAAATGAAATTCCTTCCTTCTGTGTAAACCCCAGTGCTTGCACAGGTTCGACACTCAAGTATTTGTTGGATTGTATTGATGTGAAAACATCTGCATTGGCAAGATGATCAATTCAAGCTAATTTATAGTCATAGGAGCTTCCCATAGAACAACTCTTGAAGACCATTCAGTCTAATGCTTTTCAAACGTTTTTGGTTTTGTTTTTCTTTCCTTTCTTTTTTTTGTAAAACAATCCTGTTTTCAACAAGGAGTTTATTTGAAAGCCCAAGATGTGGAGCATATAAACACCATTCATGTTCAAGCTGGGGGAGCCCAGCTATGCACTTCCAAACCCCTTCCCCTGCCATGATAGGGCCTCTGAAAAACACAATTCAAAATCACTTTACAAAAACTAAAAAACACAGGGGAAGAAGATAATACTCAGACATCATGCTATTCGTAAGTTTTATCTGAAGCAGACATAGAGTACTACGTATTGTCAAGTGAAATGAGTTCTGGGATTATGTGAACTATCTTGTGACTTGTCAGGAGCTAATTAGATGATTTCTAACAACCACCGGTCTCTAATAGTCTTATTAAAAAATTATTCTAGAGAGTGACTTGCTTATAGGTAATGCATTGCAATGTTTATGTGCCCAGCTCTGGAGTCAGGTTGTCTGGTTCTACCAACTTTCAGCTCTACTGTTTACTAGCTGTATGACAAGTTACTTAGGCTCTCTTCTTCTCGATCTCCTCCTTTATCAAATTAGGCAATAATTGTACCGACTTCACAGGTTTTTGGTAAGTATTCAATAAGGTAATACAAGTATCAACTTAAAACAGCTACTATAGTAAATGTTCGGTTAAATATACTGAGATTTGTTAAGGGCCATAATGAGAAACGCAAATGGAACATACCACAGGTGCCACTAGCTGAATTTGGTGCTTCTCAAATGAAAAATATGGTGTACCCATTTAGATTGCAGATATTGGCCTGGTATTTAAAGTGTGCCTTGCCCATTTTACTAATCCAAGGAATTTGCGAACTGGCTTATTCTCTTCTGTTTAAAGTAAAATATCAAATAATACTTCAAAAATTTAATGCATATAAGCACACTTAAAATGCTAGCAGTCTTGCTAAGTAACAACATAGTTATCCAAGCATTCACTAAATGCTTTTGTTCTCTAGCCATGGATATTTCTTTCTGTCAGGAATCCTTACCTGTCTTTTAGGTAGAACTATTCTGCCCATTCCTAAACACTAGCTGAGCTACTTTGTATCACTTCAAAAGCAGTCCCTAGAACACAGTAGAACAAACATCTACCAGGAAAAAGTATAAATCTTAAAGAAAAACCTGAAATGGGCCAGACAGGAAACTTACTCCTGGTAAGGTAATCTGAAAATAAAACATCCTGGTGACCTTGCCACTGGGAAGACAAATAAAAAGTTATTTTAGGGCTGCCTATTAAATCATTTCACTGAACTGGAAAAGCAAAGTGCAGACATGCATAAAAAAATAAAGGGAAGTGATTAGATGGTGGTCACCATTGCCCTTTTCAGAATCCCATTCCGTAGTGGCCAGTTGGGCCACCAGATTTTTCTACAGCGCTGATGTAAAGTCCTTGCTGTCCCTAATGCCCAGACTCACTGCAGAGGCTCAGCACAGTCCTGACAGTGTGAGAAGTCAGAGCAGACTGCCCTTCTGGAGTGCCTTTAGGTGACCCAAACAATTGTGGACCAAATTTGGAATCAGGAGATGAAAGCCTCTCTTCTAGCAGAGGAATTAAGACAACCAGAGGCTCACATCCATCAGAGCAGCCCACAAACCAGTGGTTCTCAAATATAAAAATGCGAAGGAGTTGCCTTAGAAGTTTATTAAACTGCATAATCTGTGTTAGAATAAAGGGAGTGACCTGTTTTTAATGTTTGACACTTGACAGCTTTTAGATCCCCAACCCTCCCTGCCTGCCCCATATTTGGGCAACCAAATTTAGAGGGCCCACATGTGCCAACCATTGTTTGGTGCTGGAGGGGAGTTCACATTTTGCAAATCCCTAGTCCTTGCTCCAAACTCTTCCCTAACCCACTTCATAGCTATTATAAGGGCCCAGTCCACTCTCTCTCTTTGGCTCTTGTTTCCCTCTTGACCAAATTTATAGGCTTTCTTCTTTTAGACTCCGTCTTCTATTTACTATGTACACTTCACTTCATCTCCATGGTACCTATGTGTCCATTGTCTCAACATCCACAAATTCTGGAGATGGGGATTACTCAATATCTAGCAGGGAATTCTAGGTGCCCACACTAAACACTGAAACAGATGCCAAAGGTCCTGATTCAGTAAATAATGGGTTAGGAGGACTAAGCCCAAGACCACTAATTCACATTTTAAAGATGCATTCCAGGTTAATCTGTTGCAGTTGATTCATAGGCTCCTTAAGCCCTCCTAGTTCTCCTTTTTCAATCTCCAGTACAGAATTGCATTACTGACCTCACCCTTCCACAAAACTACGTCAGATTTTATGGAACACTTTTGTGACCCCTCTTACCTCACCATTCATCAATCTTGAGAGAAAGAAGAGGAGTGGACTGGAAAGAATCACAACGTGTTCTGTTCTGAGTTCTGTTCCCTAAAGATGTACCACTGTTTATCCTTCTATATATCTGTTCATAGACTTCTCTCCATCTCAGACTCCACAAGAGCATAATTATCTGAGGCCTAACAAATCAAATTATTTTTGCAAGACTGGTAGATTGGAACAATTTGCCAATTCATTAGAGATATAGCAGGGTGTGTTGGCTGGACTTACGACTGAGTGGTTCAATGAATATGGCAGGATGGTTCTCCCATCACCACTACCAACACTACCATGGTGGCCAAATGGCTTGTTGTTATGAACTTAGTTTCTGGGGTTGGAGTGAAAGTATGAAAGGATACAAGATGGAAATAATGGGACAGTGTACTTGGGAAGGGAAGCAACAGTGGAATTTGGTGAAATAGTATGACTCAGCCCTGGACCTGAGTCCTGTTGCTAGAGACAGCATTCTTCCTATTTCTGTTCAGATCACACTAGGAATCTGCAATGACACCTGAAAAGAATATAGCAAGTTTTTAACATCTCAGGGATTTTCAGCTTTGGGAGCTGTAGAAGACACTAGGTAAGGCACACTCTTTGAGTAGCAGTGGTAGGCACCAAATATCTTCAGATACCTTGATGATGAACACTAACAGCATGCACAGCCTGACTCAAAGGACATGAAGAGACATATTTATGCACATTGGAGACTCAAAGCTGAGTCCTCTCACACCAATGGGAGCACCAAGTGAACAACATAAACATCAAGGTGTTTATGTGCATGGTAACAGTCTAATTTGCATATATTTACCAATTATGAGACTTGTACAATGAAAACAAAATCAGCAAATACTCTGTGTAAAACTCATCTCACTGAAAAGAAAAGTTTCTTTACCTGACTGGTCTCAACCTGTCAGTGCCCATCAAAAGCTGACATGATGCAACTGATATTAGTGAGGAATAGTCTAAGGTGTATGCTAAATACTTCTTCCCATCCCATCTCAAAGTTTTACCTTCGAGATAACCAGAGTTGCAACTTAGACTTACTCTAATTCCTCCACAGAAATGACATCACAAAGAATTACTTTGATATTGTACTCTTACTTCTTTTTTCTTAATGACAACATGCCTACTAAAATGTTAGTCACTTATCATTGTATAAAACCTTTGCAATAATTTATCTTAGAGTTTAGAACAATGGCAGGAAATAAGTAAGTTTGCTGAAGATATCTATGTGCCGTACCTTTTTGTTTCATTTTACTCCTCACCAAATGCTCAGGATGTAAGGTTTTTTTTTTTTAGTTTTTTGTCCGTTTTTTGTTTTTTGTTTTTGTTTTTTTTTTATTTATTATTTTTTTACCAAACTTACAGGTAAGCATGGCACAGCTCAGAGAAGTTACTATTTGCCCAAAGTAAATTGTGAGTGATGGGCAGAACAGAAATCAGAACCCACTTCTGTCTGTCCTAAGAGTCCACTCTACTTTCCCATTGCCTCTCTTGACAAAACGTTTCATTTTTCCTTATCGATCATGAAAATCATGTGAACCTACTAGATTTCCTCTTTTCCATGTCTCCTAGGAAATTATTGACTCAAATAACATAGCTTATTTTATGTGAATTTCTCATTTAATTATTTATCATCATTTACTTGGCTAAATCATTTTTGTAGCATTTTCCATGTCGTTTCTAAAATTGTTTTGGAAAGTAGGGTGTATAAGTAATCAACAATTTGGAAGCATTAACTCAGGCATATTCTTTTTTGAACCTTGTAATCCAAACAACTAGAAAGTAGGAGCCTTATAAATAATAATGTATGAAGCTACTTTAAAGTAAGAATTTTTAATATACCTTTCGATTTTACCATCTTTATCCACCATTACTAAGAATGGTACCACATATGCAACTTAATATAGGCATTTTTAAAAATCTGGAGGAACAAGCAGAGGTGAAGGCCAGTCAGATGTCACCTCAGACCTACATACCCACAAAAAAATTTACCTAGTAAACCTGCTTGGTGCCCTGCAGGCAACTATATTTCAGTAAAAGAAAGGAGAAATTTCCCCACCAGACTGCAATTTTCATTCCATCATATTTTAAATTATGTCTATATACAATACAAAGGTGACTTGCATTGACAGTAGTGAAACACCCAGAATTTCACAGGCAGTCTTTGGGAGTTCTGCACCAGAGGAGTATGACTGATGAATGGACAATGCCAGAGGCATTCAGCCTCCACACTTGTTTAGCTGAGAAATTAGATAAGAAATTTATGTTAGTCTGTTGGTAAATGTGGACAAACCAATATCAAGTACCAAAGAAGGATAATTTAGGAATGTGGACTCAGTGGACTATTGATTACCAGTCCTATAAAATTGAGTCATCCTATAAGAATTAAGTCATTCTGAAGAGATATTTGAAGAGCATATTGTCCAAAGGGAGTTTAAAACTGATATGTCATTAAAAGTTTGTCAAACTTAGTCTGACCCAAAGACTAAACTCTAATTACATATGTGTTCAAGAGACTTCATCAACACCCATAAAGATGAGCGGTTCCCAAGTTTACAGATACTCTGATGACATTTTGGAAACCACCTTTGTAGGAAAAAGTCTTCCATGTGTAAAGTGTATGTAGAGTGGGTGTTATCCAAAAGGGTTTCTCAGAAATATAAGTATGATCATGTTTCTTCCATGAATCAGAACTCTTCAAAGCAGAACTAGAATCTTTCTGAAGCAAGTAAACTTCTGAATATAATAGCCTTGAGTGTGTTAAAAACCGAGTTGTACCTCAGAGTCTAAAACAAGGTATTGAGCTTAAAAAAGCAGAACACAACATAAACAATTCCCTGAAAGATAGAGCTTATTATTTTATATAGGTTGACAATAAAATAGTAAATATGCATTCCTTTTTTCTGAGAATTTTGCTCACAAAAAGGAATACATAAATTTAAGAATCTTTTCTTTCTTATTGTAAATTAAGACACATCAATGGTAGAAATTTTTGAAACTACAAAAAAGAACACTGAAACAAAAGAAAAAGGAAAAGAAAAGTGAATCCATAGGCTTATGAAACCACAGACAAAACTGGGAGCACATAGCTTGGAGATAACAGAGTGCCTTCTACATTCTCTCCTACATACATGCCTTGGTCCCTGTGTCAGCCTTCATCTCTCATTTTAGCTCTACATGGAACATGTCTGTCTACAGCTCAGAGCTTATGGCCCAAGAGCTTATAACCACAGCAGAAAGTCTTCACCTCTAGTTCTGGTTAGACAAAGTTCAGGGAAGGACTCTAGGCAACTCAGATTGGGTCACATATTTATGCCTGGACCAACTGCCATGGCATCCTCTGTATGGCCCAGCCAGAATAACAGCTCTCCCTTATGGCCAGGGGAAGAGGTGATTGTGATCGGCAGCCACCCTCAGAACTGCACAGCATTCTCAGAGCTGACCAATTTTTCTGAGCCAAATAATAAATATCTATTCCCAAAGTATTTACAGTTAACAATGTCATGACACCAAACATGTCCTTTTTACTTATTTAAGTCTACATACCAATAAAAAGATTGCATATATATATTGTATTAGTCCATTTTCATACTACTATTAAGAAATTCCTGAGACTGGGTAATTTATAAAGAAAAATAGGTTTAATGGACTCACAGTTCCACATGGCTGGGAAGGCCTCACAATCATGGAAGAAGGCAAAGGAGGAGAAAAGGCACGTCTTACATGGTGGCAGGCAAGAGAGCATGTGCAGGGGAACTCCCCTTTATTAAACCATCAGATCTCGTGAGACTTACTCACTATCCCTAGAACAGCACAGGAAAAGCCACTCCCATGACTCAATTACCTCCCACCCTGTCCCTCCCATGACACACAGGGATTATGGGAGCTTCAATTCAAGATGAGATTTAGGTGGGGACACTGCCAAATCATATCATATATGATCTTTGTAAAGACAGAAAAAGGTGTATATATGGTAGACAGATAAGAATATATCTTTAAACTTTACTTAATAAAACAATTGGTAATTTCTTTTTTAAAAATCTGCTTAAGAATATTTTGGAAAAGATAATATTCTATAGTATTCCAACTGAATTCAGTTTCAAATTTAACAAAATCTATTAATTATTTCAACATGTAATTTATTGAGTATCCATTACCTGTCAGACAGTTTGCTAGGAGTTAGGGATGCAAAGATGTAGAAGACAGTCTTTCCCCTTGAGGAGATTATACTAACAGGATGAGGACAGCAAATAAAATAAAGGAAAAAAGTGGGGACTCAGTAAATCCAACTTGAGCTGTGTTGAGAGTTGTCAAATTAAGAGATCTGTATAGGCATTCATGATCTTCCAGATATCTCAGATTGCTTACAGCAGCCATGAGGACTCTGACCAGACCATGCTCCAGAGAGCAAGTACTGGCCTTAAGTTTATTCTAGATTTCAGGACAGAAAAAGGCATACGTAAAATACTTTTCAAAACCAAGGTACATCTTAAAGCCAGAGGTCAAGGAAAGGTACTGCAGTCTTCAAATAAAATACATGGAGTTAGGGGCAGCTCGCTTAGATGTTAGAAGTCAATGGAAAAAGCAGCTAACAGAACCTATAACTGGAGAGTAAGAGAAGAGAGTGTCATGTCTAGAATTTCACTCACACAATATTAGAGATGAGCAAGTCACCATAGGCATTAAGTAATCAGAGTATTTATTAGAATCAAGCACAAACCTGTTGTAAAATTTCCTTTCATTGAAAACCTAAAGTACCTTCTAGAGGTTTTTCTTACATCTTTTCTTCCGTATTGTGATAGAAATCTGTTTGTGTATGGACCAAGGCAACAGGGAACCTGGAAAGGAAGGTAGGGCAACAAATGACAAAGAGGGATTAAACAACAACAACAAAAATTTCTGGCCTCTAGCCACTTGCACCTGGTAGAGAGTGTCAAGAAATACCACAGATTTATACCTGGAGCTTTGCAAGTTAAAAAAGATCTATTAATTCTTTCAACAAATATTTATTGATTATCCATCACCTATCAGACAGTTTGCTAGGAGTTAGGGATGCAAATGCATGGAAAACAGTCTTTTCCCTTGAGCAGATTACACTAACAGTATGAGGCCAGCAAGCAAAACTTATAAGTTCTAACCAAGGTGTATATTTCTATGAAAATATAGACAAGGGACCATTCTACTCTACCTGATGAAAATGAGTAGAGAGCCACAACCAAGCTATAAAGAATGACCCAAGATACATACAAAACTAAGGCCAATTTGAAAGACGAAGTGTGAGTTTAGAAACTACTGATAGGTAAGAAAATCATGTCCAAACAGATTTCTTTTACATGTCAAGTATTTCCCATTTGGGGATGGACTGGCATATGAAAATGACTAGTTTAGTGCATTCTGCTGCAACCAGAAAGTATAGAGGACTACGAAAATTAAATCTAAAAATAAATAAATAAATAAAATACTTAAAAATGTGATGGACAAAAACAGTGTTGAATTTGGAATGAGATGTAGAAAGGGATAGGCATCATTCATTCTAGAGATACCAGTTTACTGATTCAATTTAATATTTGCTTCTTTCAATCCAAAAATTTTCCAAAAGATTAACAAGAGTCCTAATTTGTTCCTTATTCAGCAAGAATTGCAACACAGAACACTTAAAAAATATATTTCAGGCTCCCTCTCTCCTCTTGTTTTCTTCTTCCATGACCTCTTGTAAGACTTTGATCATTTGAAAGGAATGTGTGGGTGGTGTGTAACCTTTAGAAATGTTTTCTGCCAATTTACTAGAGGGAAGCTTTCTTTCTCTTTTCTTTTTTTTCCCCCTTGCCCTAAGTTCTGCACAAAACCACATCTCACTGTATTGTGCAAAGCCATTCAGAGACGTCCTTGAAAGACTCCAATGGAGAGAGATGGGAGTCAAGGCTGTGAAACCAGATAGCACCCCCTCAAAACCAGATTTCTGTGGCCCCAAAACAATTCTGCCTCTTTATGTGGGATGGCGTGGTGGTTGGTGAGTCATATTACCAGGTGTATTTATAGACAATCCATTTTTAAAATAAATAAATAAATAAATAAATAAATAAAAGCAGTTATTGCCTTTTCAGAGTCTCAGAAGGAGCAAAGAGAATAGCTAAAAGAACGTTTGAAAATTAGAAATGTTGCTATTATTAGAGTGTAGGCTAAGTTCAAAAAGCTACTGGAATAAAAGAGTTCATTCAAAAGACAGGGATTCTGGCTGACTACTCTGTAGTCCACAAGATTCTTCCCATAGTGGCTTGCACTTGAAAGATGATTGATAAAATCTGTTGTGGAATAACTAGCAATGATGGTCAAAGAACAAGTTGACTCATCTGTTTCATGTATCTATTTCACGTTGCAATTTGAAATATGCATGGCAAATAAGAATTATATTCCCTTTCACTGTTTTCTTTTAATATTTACTGCATATTACATTTATTTTTATAAAATGTAATGATTGGACTACCACTTTGGGTATTATATGAGCAGAGAAAAGCTAGGAGTAATAACTGAATGATGAATCTCCTGGCCCCCACAAAATCACCTGTTGAACTGGTAACTTAAGTTACCAAGTAGTAACTTGAGTTGGGAAAGGTTTCCTCATTTTAGGAGCTCAGAACTGCGCAGTCACTTGTGATCTGCTTCCCAGAGTAGATTCCTCAGGTAGGAAACAGGAACCTAGTGAAAACCCAAAAGGCAGTTCCTTTGAAACAAGAAAAGTTGGGTTGTAGTGAAGAGATGGAGTGAAGGTATATACTTTTGAAATGTGAGGACATGAGATTTGGGAGGAGCCAGGGGCAGAATGATACAGTTTGGCTCTGTGTCCCCTCCCATATCTCACCTTGAATTGTAATAATCCCTATGTGTCAAGGGCAGGGCCAGGTGGAGATAACTGAATCTTGGGGGTGGTTTCCCCCATACTGTTCTCGTCATACTGAATAAGTCTCACCAGATCTGATGGTTTTATAAATAAGATTTCCCCTGCACAAACTCTCTTGTCTGCCACCATGTAAGACATGCCTTTCTCCTCCTTCACCTTCCACCATGATTGTGAGGTCTCCCCAGCCATGTGGAACTGTGAGTCCATTAAACTTCTTTTTCTTTATAAATTACCCAGTCTTGGGTATGTTTTTATTAGCAGTGTGAGAACAGACTAATACAGGTATATACATTTCAAGAACACATGATATCAACCTTGAGGCTACTTGGTTTCTGCAGAGAGTTACTTAAACATGGTGCCCAAATTGGGATGCGCTTACCCAAAGAATGTGCAGGATCATCCACATGAATGATGAAAAAAAAAAAGTTAACATTTATATATATTTGCCTAAGAAAAGAATTAAACATTACTAATATTTAATGTATAGACTCAAAAGAGTACATATCTACTAAATATATACATATTTGTGGGCTTCGTGTTCAAGTGTCTTTCAGTTTCTGTTTGTCACTGACTATCTTTTTGTCTGTTTTGTTTACTGAAGTTTCCTGAGTTTTAGAAGAATGCTGGGATATGGAAGCATTTTTAAAAATTGCTTTTGAGTGAATTAGAATGCACTTGATCACAAAGATTGGAGACTACTGGCTGAAAATGAGTGTGATAAAGGTGAAGTTTTAGAAAAATGATTAAACCAACTTCGAAGGTCAAATAGTGCTTATGCTTTGGTCAAATCGTATAGATCAGAAAGATATACATTATCTTAGTCTGTTAGAGCTGCTATAGCAAAAATACCATAGACAGGGTGGCTCATAAACCACAAACATTTATTTCTCACAGTTCTAGAGGCTAGGAAGTCCTAAATTGAGGTGCTAACAGTTTCAGTGTCTGATGAGAGCCTGCTTCCTGGTTCATAGATGGCTTTTTCCTGTTTTCTCACATGTCAGAAGGGACAGGGGACTTCTGTGCGGTCTCTTTTATAAGAACATAAATCCTTTTCATGAAGGCGCCACCCTAATGACCTAGTCACTTCCCAAAGACTCCACTACCAAATTTCATCACATTGGGGATCAAGTTTCAACATATGAATTTGGGGGAGAAAGGGGAACATATACATTCAGTCTATAGTACCCATCAGTGGCATCCATCAGATAGCATGTCCTCTGGATAACAGAAGCATTAAACAAAATTATGTAAGGCCCCAAACAGGCCTCTCTGTGGGCCAGAGAGAAAAGCATCTTCTTTTAAATGGAACTGAACACTAGGGAAGACTGGAGAGGCTGCTGTAACAGAGGAAGGTCTCAGAGAGCCTGAAGATTCTATAAGACCCAAGACCGGTCCAAGTCCCAGCTGCCTCAGCCAAAAAGACATCGAACTATACTAAACTACACAGAGTCTACCTAAACTGGAGCAGAAATTTTCTACCTTTTCTCAACTTAAGAGAAACAGGGAAAATCTAAGACCCTGGTTAAAATAAAAATAAAACTCAGAGCTCCTACTAAGAAAAAACCATATAGTACTGGGTTTAAATACCAGTTCACCTATTTATTATCTGTATAATCTTGAGCAAATTTCTTAACCCTTCTAGCTTCACTCTCCACATTAACTAAAAACAAAAGACACTAACATTTCCCACAGGTTTGCTGAGATTAATGGAGCATTTCCCAAACCTCAGTATTTCTTATTTCTTATAATGTTTCACAAATTGTATTAAGCCTAGCTAAGACCAGTTTTATTATTTACTATGATTTTTACCTTAAACACATTTCAAAAGAAAACTTTGTATCATTATTACCATTATCCCGTACCATTTATAGAAAGCATCACAAAAGATAAATATGAACCTCTGAAAACTAGGGGAATCCCATTGGGATTATTTCTGTTGTTTATTTCTGTTGTCCTGGTGTAATTATTAATAACATTCTTTTGACTCACTAAATGTCCCAGTCTAGACAATCAATGATGTGATCACCCTATCTAAAATTATTTGCTTACCCCCAGGGGTACACATACCATGGGGAAACACTGACTCACATCTATTATGTGCCTAACAGAGTACCTGGCACGTGGGAAGCACTCAGCAGTGACAGTTTTCTTCCTTCCCAAGAGTACATATGAAATGGTAGTCATGGTCCTAACAGCTCCAGAGGCTCCAGAGAGCTGTAGGGAGGGGACATACACTGTGGGAAGACAGGACACAAGTAGGGCAATAGCTGTAGTTGTTGATCCCTCATGTCCTGGTATCCCCCCATGCTAGTATCAGAAAAAGATATGCATTGGACACTGGGTCATTTCAGTATATTAATGAATGAGCATGATTAATCAAGTCTGAAAGTAAAAATGTAGCTAGATCTTTTATAGAAAGGAGTAGTAACATAATAAATCAGGGTCTCTTTCTCCCTCTCTCTGTGTTTATGTGTATGGAGCATGTATATGTAATATATGTAACTAAGATCAAAACAAATATAATACAAGAAGTTGTGGAACTCCTCTAGAAGTTTGTTACAAAACTTCAATTGTTTTTATCTGAGTTTAGATCGCCTTAAGTAATTTGGTAGTGCCTGGGGAGGAGGACTGATCTTTGATTCTCTCAGATTTTCTTGAATTTCATAGATGATAATTGCACAAGAATCAAACAAATACACAAAACCACAGTTTTCTAAGCATCTGAATCAATTTACCTTCTATAGTCTAGAAAATACTTTCTTGAATGAATACATTAGCACTGCTACCACAGTTAAGACAGAAAATATTGTGACAATAATTGTGGAAATAATGTTTGAATTATTAGGGATATAAACCAGTCCAGAGAGACAGTGTTTGTAGAATTCCTGTCTTCCAGTTAGAGCTGGAGACTTTACAAATTATGTCTCCTTCATCTTGGGAATGAAAACCAAGTACCCTTCCTAGGGCAAAAAGAAGGTTTCCAAGAGTACAGAGTAAAATGAGTAAATCTTAAAAAACAAAGTCCATGCTTCTCGGTATAGAATCTAAATTTTATATATTTAACGGGTAGGAAACTGTCTTTTCCATTCAGCAATTATCTCAGTTCCATGATAAAATACATTCTGGATTCTTCTATTAATAAGAGTTTTAAGTAGTACTTTTCTACTTTCAATATATTCTAAGAGTGTTACAAAGTTTTGTTCAAAATAAGAAGTGCCCATGTGAACATAGTAAACACCAAAAAGCAACAGAAATAACTCAGTGATTTAGAAACAAAAGCAAATGGAGGAAAATATGAGTCCCTTAAAAGGTCAAAGAAAAATTTCAAGCAGCTAGAATTCTGTGCATTTGTCCTCTGAGGCTTTCTGAAAACTTCTTTAGGGGCAAAATACCTCTCCAAGTGAAGTAGTTTTGAAAGTGGTTTTCACTCTTCTGATGCATTACTGTCTAAATCATGAAAACATTTCCTTCCTTTGCTCATCAGTAGGTGCTTAAGTATGCAGAAAGGACAAGGTTCCAAGTGGACGGTACTTCCCCAACACCCAGTAACCTGTATTTCTCAATACTGGGCTGTTTGCACGTTGAAACAGTAGTTTTTAAAACAAGCATAGGTATTTTGTGTAAAAAGATACCTTGTGCGGTTTTTCTTTAGAATAGGGGGAAAAAGACTGCAAAACATATTTCATTATAAACTGGGATCTTAAGTATAGATAAGTTTTTTATTTTTCTTATTTTAGAGAAAAATCTTATTCAAGGTTTAATTGAGGCTACCTCTAAGCGAAATTATGGCGATATGGCAGTAGGTGAAATCCTTGCTAGACCTTTTTCTGCTTTTATTGCTAAATCTCTCTCATTCACATAATCACTATGATGCCAATAGTTTCTTGTTACCATTTGCAGAAGCACTTAAATTGTAAAGGAGTATCCTAGCTCCAAATTGACCTAGAGATTCAATGCAATCCTGATGAAAATTTCCAAAAGGTTTTTTTGTCAAAACTGACAAGCTGATTCTGAAAGTTATATGGAAATGCAAATAACCTAGAGTTGCCAAAGCAATTTCTTAAAAAGAACAAAGTTGAAGTAATTAGCTACCTGATTAAAGTTTTACTCTAAAGCTTCATAATCAGTTTGGTAGCAGTAAAAATGAGACATAGGAAAAGGGACAGAAATTTCAGAATTCAAGTCACACATATATAGTCATTTTATTTTTTTTGTTTTTCTTTTTTAGATAAAAGTTCTAATATTCTTAAATTGATAAATAAAAGTTGTACACCATAAATATATACAACTTTCATTTGTCTTTTCTGTGCTTCTATCAGTTCAGGTGTTTTTAGACTACGCACGTAAGTGAGATCGTGATGTATTTGTCTTTCTATTCCTGGCTTATTTCACTTAATGTGATGTCATCCAGGTTCATTCATGTTGTCACAGATGACAATATTTCCTTCTTTTTAAAAGACTGGATGCTATTCCATTATGTAGATTACACCACATTGTCTTTATTCATTCATCCAGTGAAAGACACTTATCTTGGCTATTGTAAATAATAATGCAATATATACGGGAGCCTGGTCATTTTATTTTAAGCAAAAGTCCAAAAGAGATTCAACAGGAAAAGCCAAGTCTTTTCAGTAAAATACAACAACTGGATATCTGTCTAGAAAACAAACGAAAAACCCATGGACTCTTACCTCATATTATAAACAAAAATTAAATAAATCCTACGTTTTTAATGTTTTTACTTTTTTAGAGGCAGGGTCTCACTCTGTTATCCAGATTGGAGTACAGTGGTGCCATCGTAGCTCACTGCAGCTATGAACTTTTGGGCTCAAGGGATCCTCCTGCCTCAGCCTTCTGAGTACATGAGACGACAGGTGTATGCACCACACCTGGATTTATTTTTTTATTTTTTTATTTTTTGGTAGAGACAGGGGTCTTGCTTTGTTGCCCAGGCTGGTTTTGAGCTCTGGGCTTTGAGCTATCTTCCTGCCTCGGCCTCCTAAAATGCTGGGATTACAGGCATGAGCCACTATGCCCAGCACTTGCCTCCTAGATCTGTATGTAAAAACTAAGCTAGAAAACTTTTTTTGTCTTAGGGTCAGGGTCTTCCTAATATCGCCCAAGTTGGTCTCAAACACTTTGGCTCAAGTGATCCTCTCATCTTAGGCAATCCTCTTACCTCAGCCTCCTCAGTAGCTGGGACTATAGGCACATGCCATAATGCCCAGCTTAAAATTATAAAATGTATAAAATAACATATATGATAAAAATCTTCATGAGCCTCAGTTGAGCAAGCTTTTTTTTCACTTTCACACATACTGACCACTGTCTTGGTGGAATCCTCACTCTGACTAATGAGGCAAGTGTGAAATAAGTAACCAATTTACAGCATGATGAGAGGCACAGCAAAGATATATACAAAACACTATATGAACAAAATGGAGAATTTATTAATTTTGCCTGAGTTTAAGACCTGGAAGAGAGGAAGAGGTGGGGAGGACAAAGAACAGATTTACAGAAATTAAGTTTGATTCACATTTTAAATAGAATTTGTAAAGTGACTAAGTGAACATTCCAAATACAAAATATAGTATATAAAAAAGTATGTAGAAATAAAAGTATATTTTATTTCTTAATAAGAAAGAAAAGAATATTAAAAGAAAGAAAAGAATATTTTCTGCATTCAGGGAGAGTGACAGAATTTGAGAACAGATAGGTAAGGGGGCAATAATCTGAATGACCTCGTATACAAAGCATTTCAATTTATCACAAAGACAGTTAAGAACTGGGGAAGAGAAATGGCATAATTAGCTCTCGTAGCAGGAAGACTCGTGAAAACACTATATATCATTAAATTTAAAAAAAAAGATCAAGGGAATAACAAATATAACATTCAAGAGAGTTCTTACCTCTAGGGAGAAGGAGAGTATAGGCTAGGAGAGGGGCACATAGGTGGATGGTGCAGACCTAGAATTAGATCACTGTTCTTTCCTTGGGTTGGGTGGCATTCATGATAGGATTAAGCTTTAGACTTCAATACATGTTACATATTGTATTTTGTATAGATCAACCATCAGGTTCTTAAAAGACAAGAAGAAGGAAAGTTGGATGGAAAGAATCATAAAAGGAAAAAGCTATAGGAAAAGTTTGTATAAGACATGACAAGGGCTGGGGTAGAACAGAAAGTGGTAATAATTGGGATGGTTAGGCAAAGTTGTTGTGTGGAAGAAGCATGGAGAATGAAAAAGGAAAAGGTAGAGATGATTTCTAGGACATTATCTCAGGAAATTATGTGAAAGACAAAGCTCTTTGGTTATAAAAACCTATTTAAGAGAGGAACTTCCCTACACCTTTTAAAATCATACAATATATGTGACTATTTACTTGAGGTGTGCAGAGACCTAGCTCAGGGTTCTATAAAACCTCAAATATAAAGGCCTATTTCTTACAAACACAAGTAACAATATGACCACCACAAGGAAACATACATTTGCATTTGTTGTAATAACACATTATACTTCTTACAATACCACAGATTTTAAGAAATCCTTTAAAATTCCATGACAGCTTATCCTTCCATCTGTAAAAGTTGACTATCATTCTGCCTCTCTGGGTAATAACAGTATTACCCATCTATTAAGTGATCTAGCTCCTCTACTCAATTCAACTATCCCATGCACTCAGATATCTGGAACTGATAGGTTGAAAATAGACTGTCAAATTTCATGGCATGTGAAGACCTATATTCACATGAAAGACCTGCAATAAGGGCTTTGTTGAGTCATTTCAAGCTTTCACTCCTTACTTGAGTAACCTGTGAGTTGAAAACAAATAGCTCCTCAATCTGACTTGCCTTACTCCTGGCTTAATCAGAAGTGATTGAGGAAAATCAAACTTTTTTTTTTTTTCCAGAGAATGAGACAATTTCCAAGAATATTTATTCTGATGAAATTCCCAAAGCAAGTTCACATTTTAATTCTCTTTCGCCTTCATTAGAGGTTTTGATGCCAAATAATAAGAGTCTAGTGTAGATACTGACAGGCTTTGATATTGATTATTTGATTTAATATTGACTTTACAACCTTCCCTAATCTTTTTTTCATGTCTTGGAGTCATATGAATTTAGAAGTGTTGAGAAAGGCACAAATTTAACAAGTCGGCCAGAGTTTCATTTTGCAGAAGCATCTTGAGACCAATCTTATAGTTCAATACTGAAGTTTGAAAGTATCCGCTTTATATTATGTTCTTCTTAGCAGATAATTTCGACTTGCATACAACCCAAGTTATTGGTTATTTTGTATCAAGTTAGACTAAGCTTTAGTAATTTGACTGTGTCAAGAAATCCTGACTTTAAAATGAATGGGAAAGTGTGGGTAGGTTCTTAATTACAAAATACCTAGTTGGAAATTTTGCCTATATGCAAATCAAACACTATACTTGTAGAAAATACTTTACCTATCACTTCTTTTTAAAAAATTTGATTTAGTTTTTTACTCAGTGGTTCATAATATTTTCTTTGCTGTAGTTATTTTTATTTCTATAAGGCAAGTAAATAACAGTCACAACAATCTTGTTTTATTGTTATTGTCACTATTACACACACACGTGCACACACACACAAACACACACACACCAAGAGTGTCTAATGTGTTGGCAACTACATGTGTGATTCTTTCTAATCCTACAGTGACTATTCCTATACCATTTCAGATTTTTATTTAGAGTAATGAGGCCGTTTATTAAAAATATACTTTAGGTCAACTATTAGCTTAAAATATAATCATGTGAATGCAGGTCAATCAAGTATATGCCTTATAAGCCTATTTTGATTTAGTTTAATCTACCCTTTAGTGAACTTTTACTCAGACTTAGCACACAGCTAAAAAGTATAAGGTCTATTTAAAAAAGAAGATTCTTCAATCTGTTAGTTCTTCTTTATTATTATTATTGTTATTTTTTTTTTTTTTTTCCGAGACGGAATCTTGCTCTGTCACCCAGGCTGGAGTGCAGTTGCGTGATCTCCGCTCACTGCAAGCTCCGCCTCCCGGGTTCACGCCATTCTCCTGCCTCAGCCTCCCCAGTAGCTGGGACTACAGGCGCCCGCCACCTCGCCCGGCTAATGTTTTGTATTTTTAGTAGAGACGGGGTTTCACCGCATTAGCCAGGATGGTCTCGATCTCCTGACCTCGCTATCCGCCCGCCTCGGCCTCCCAACGTGCTGGGATTACAGGCATGAGCCACCACGTCCGGCAATCTGTTAAGTTCTTAAAGAACTTAAACCTGATTGAGAAAACTACAGATAATATGCATGCCAAATAAAGGACATGGATATACTTAAGATAATGTAGAACAAATGGTTTGCCTGAGAGAATGTGAGCAAAGAAATAATCATTACAAAGTGATGCAGAAAAACTAAGTTTTTATTTATTTTTATTATTTATTTTTTATTTATTTTTGAGGGGAAGTCTCACTCTTGTTCCCCAGGCTGCAGTGCAATGATGCGATCTCAGCTTACTGCAACCTCCACCTCCCAGGTTCAAGTGATTCTCCTGCCTCAGCCTCCCAAGTAGCTGGGATTACAGGCGCCTTCCACCATGCCCAGCTAATTTTTGTATTTTTAGTAGAGAAGGGGTTTCACCACGATGGCGAGGCTGGTCTCGAACTCCTCACCTCAGGTGATCCACCAGCCTCAGCCTCCCAAAGTGCTGGGATTGCAGTCGTGAGCCACTGTGCCTGGCCAAAAAACTAAGTTTTTATAGCTTAGGCAGGCATGCAAGAAATTCAAGAGAATTTCCTTAACTCACTCCTGGAACAGAGGATATACTCTCAAAAACAAAAAATAAAATAAAGAAAATGTAAATAAGTCTTAAATTTCTATGAAAATCAAGACTCCCAAAAGAAATTTGAAGTGGAAGTCAACACAACATGTAGGAATCTTCCTTAATTTTACTCTGCTCAATAAATTTAAGACTTCTATGGTTGGTGACATAGTAACTCTGATGTGAGCACTGAGGTTTTAGTTTAGGTTATGAAATAGTTATGGACTCTATCAACCATAAAGGGTGACACACAGAGGGAATCTTTTAAAAACTTGTTGAGGAAAATTGCAACACTTGCAAGTTCTCCCTAGTTGTTATGATAGAAAGGCACCTTTCATGAGGGGAATCCTTTGGAAGTCCTGTCTTGTTGACAGATAGGTCCCTTTGGTAACATTTCTTTCTGAGACTGCCTAATAAATTGTGTGTATGTGAGTGTGTGAAAATTAATAATGTCATTATGAATTTTAACATAGTTCTACCAAAAGGAACAAAAACATATAATCATTTAGAAAATTATACATTATGGGCTCTCCTTGCATAGGATCTCCTCCTCGCTTCCTTCTCAATCATCTGCAGGGCCTGCTCTGGTAATTTGGATGAGATAATGTGGCTTTTTCAGTTTCGGTCATGGATTTTGTCATCTGGAGCCAGGGTTGTTCTGGAAATGAGGCGGCAATGTTGCTCTAACAGGCTTCTGAATTGTTCTCTGACTGAGATTATTGCTCCTCCCAGGCAGGAATCATGACATGTGGTTCGACTGATTTACCAGAAGCAGTAATTGTTTAATGTGAAGGTTGTCAAGTTTCATTTTCCTGGTGCTGCTGTGCTTGCAGAAATTTGGCTAGTGAGTTAGAGAACAAACCAACTGGGAGAAAAAAATCAATGCTGCCTGAGTGCCACCTTTCCACTGCCCAAGATATGCTTTAAAATGCTCTGCCTGTTTCTATTCCCTTTAATTCCCTTCCCCGGTGGCTGTGCTGTATTCTGCAGTCTTCAATTCAAAGTTCTAATTGAATGTCTCCTAAACGAACAGGTACTTACTTCAACATTTCCTGATTCTTCCTAGGTAATTCTACCTGGCTGTCCCACCAGAATCTCAGTTTCAACATATCTAGATTGAACTTTCCCTGAAAAACCAGCCCTTTTTCCTGACTTCTATATTTATTTCAATTGTTGAACGATACATATAGTCACTCTGACATGAGCCGTCAAAATGATTTTGCCAGAATAAAGGGAATTAATTCAGTGGGACAGTCAGGAAAAACTCCCAAAATAAATTTGAAGTGGAAGTCAACACAAAATGTAGGGGTCTTCCATTCATACAGCCAACAGACACATGAAAAAATGCTCGTCATAACTCGCCATCAAAGAAATGCAAATCAAAACCACAATGAGATACCATCTCACACCAGTTAGAATGGTAATCATTAAAAAATCAGGAAACAACAGGTGCTGGAGAGGATGTGGAGAAATAGGAACACTTTTACACTGTTGTTGGGACTGTAAACTAGTTCAACCATTGTGGAAAACAGTGTGGCGATTCCTCAAGGATCTAGAACTAGAAATACCATTCGACCCAGCCATCCCATTACTGGGGATATACCCAAAGGATTATAAATCATGCTGCTATAAAGACACATGCACACGTATGTTTATTGCAGCACTATTCACAATAGCAAAGACTTGGAATCAACCCAAATGTCCATCAGTGACAGATTGGATTAAGAAAATGTGGCACGTACACACCATGCAATACTATGCAGCCATAGAAAAGGATGAGTTTGTGTCCTTTGTAGGGACATGGATGCAGCTGGAAACCATCATTCTCAGCAAACTATCACAAGAACAGAAAATCAAATACCGCATGTTCTCACTTATAGGTGGGAATTGAACAATGAGATCACTTGGACACAGGAAGGGGAGTATCACACACCGGGTCCTATTGTGGGGAGGGAGGAGGGGGGAGGGATGGCATTAGGAGATATACCTAATGTAAATGACGAGTTAATGGGTGCAGCACACCAACATGGCACATGTATACATATGTAACAAACCTGCATGTTGTGCACCTGTACCCTAGAACTTAAAGTATAATTTTAAAAAATGTAGGGGTCTTCCTCAATTTTACTCTGCCCAATAAATTTAATGTAAATGTGTTGTTCACACAAACAATACTCCAAATTTAGTTATGAAGATAAAGGTAATTCTAGAAACAGTCTTTGATTTCTCAAATATCTGAGTTATTTACAATACTGGTAAAGTAGAAGGTTGGTAGAATACAGAAACATGTGCATCAAAGAGTAAAAATTTGCCAAAATTTCCCAACAGTGTTATAGAAAAAGATGCTTGAGAGTGACCATTTAATGTTTTAAATATTTTGGCAGACATTATCTGATAGCAACAAATGCATTAATCCGTCATGATTATTATACTAGCAATTTAGACTATCAAAACTTCTCCTCGAATTAGTTAACTCTTTGCTAATTATTACCACATACACTTAGCATAACAGACAGGAATCGATAAAAATGAAGATAACGCCATCTATTGCAGGATATTGTGAGAATTCAATCAGGGATCATGAAAGAGTTGACACTAAGAGCTGGACATGCTAGATGTGTGGTGGAAGAAACATATAAGCACCCTCACCACAACCAACAACTCCATCATATCTGTTTGCCAATTCAGTGATTTCTGTGGGGCTCGGAGGGGTCACTGTTGAATACTCTCAAGAGGCAAGCAGTCCCGCATGTCTTTATGTTTAACATTTGATCTGTACTGGCTTAAAACTTCACCCACCAGATTGAGAGAAAGTCAAGTTGCCTTCTCCTTCCACTCTTGATCATTTAAGCATTCTGAGACTTACCCAGTGCCAAAAGGTCATCTGGTACTTCCACTTTCAAGAAGGGAGGCATGTGGCATCTCTCACTCTTCAGTTGCCATTGCACTTTGCTGCCACACATGGCAGGAATTGGATGATAGCTCTCCACTCCCTGCTCAGAGCTGCAACTCTGGGTCCAAGAAAAGCCCTGCCCAGGCACGCCTTGTCCTTCATGGAAGGATGATTGACCAGCAGCTATACTTTCTCGGGGGCAAGTTTGGCTATCCACACCCCACGTCCAGGCTCCCAAGGCTGCAGGTCATGGCACTCTATCCTTTCAGTTCATACAGAGCCTTTCTCGTCTTAGTGCCGCCACTCACCCAGAGTAGATTCAGACCTCTACCCTGAAGGACCCCAAACCAGTATTCGTCTTCTCAAGTGTGTGTTTCCCATCCTGCATAACTCTACTTTCCTTCTTACCCTACTCTTCCTCTTTCTATGGGTGATGGTCTTTAGCCCTCTATCAGAATCTCAATATTGTATCCTTCAGAAACTCAAAAGAGCCTCAATGTCTTCTCTAGGGATAGAAAGAACTAAGATCTTAGACACACACATTTCTGTTTACCTTGCCATATTGGATAATCTTCATTCTTTCTAAATGTGCAACCCTGTCCCAGGAACAGATTGGAGGTCTTCTCTCCACAGCAGGGGAAAAACAACAATGGCAACAACAGTACAAAACGAAAACAAAAAAAAAAGCAAGATAATTTCTAAGTGGGTCACCCTTCTACAGAGATATCAGAGTGTCTAATGTTAATTTCTAAGTGGGTCATGCTGCTACCGAGTTAAAAGGTATGTGACAAATCTAGGGCATGTAACAGAAGCTAAATTGCAAGGATAAAGGTTAGGCATTTGGAGATAATTCACCGTGGATAAAGGAGTCCAGGCAGAAGATCTAGAATCAGCAACAAGGCTGAAGAGTCAGAGGAGATTGGTAATCCCACATTATCTTCAGGGGATATGTTCAAGACCCCCCAGTGAGTGCCTGAAACCGCAGATAGTACTAAACCCAACCATCGTCAATTGAAACACATTTCTGTTCATGTCTCCAGCCAAAAATTTCATGCCTTTTCCATCTAACTGAGCACTTATCATGCACCATGGCCATAACTCTTGGGATTTGATGTGTGGCAGCAAAACTAGCACTATTTCTTTTTCTTTCTTCACAATTTCAAGGATGGAAAATTGATTCTTACCATATATCTGTAGATTTTAGCAACCTCAGCATATGGTTTTTTTTTCTTTCTTTCTTTATTAAGTCGAGCACTTTCACCTTTTCACTTAAAGAAAGCACTTGACAGCTCTTCTTTGGCATATCTGAATTGCCAGTCTCACTACTCTTGCACTTTGGAGCTATTATTAAGTAAAATAAGGCGACAATCCATCTGATAACTGAGATGGCAGCTAAGTGACAAATGGGCAGGTAGAAGATACACTGGACAAGTGTGATTCATGTTCTGTGCAGGACAGAGCAGGATGGTGTGAGATATCATCACACTACTCAGAACGGCCTGCAATTTAACACTTATCAATTGTTTATTTCTTCAATTTTCCATCTAATATTTTTGGGCCACAGTTAACTGTGGATAACTGCAACTATGGGAAGCAAAGTTGCAGATAAGGGGGGACTACTATGGTTTGGTGTTAATCTTGGTCAACACAGTGACTCTGCACCCCAGGGAGGAAAACGATCTGTGTGCGTGTGTGTGTGTGTGTATGTATGTGTGTGTGTGTGTGTGTGTATACATTGAACAGTGCTAACAGAACTAAAAAGAACTTTACCCATAAGGCCTGAAAAGCACTCAGACAGTAATAAAACAGAGAAAGACAGCATTTTCCTACAGCAGGAGTGAGGATAGAGTACAGACCAGGACATCCATGAAGGTTTAGTAATATACAGACATTGATAGTAGAATAAAAGGGGCAGAGGTAAGTCAAGATTGATGCACTGATAGCTAGTGGATTATTGCCTAACGGAGCTCCAAATGATGGCTTAGCAAACTCAGCAGCCAATTGGGCAAAGCCAATAGTGCAGGGAAACTGGAGGTGATAGCTCGAGTAAATTCACTGCATAGCAGCAACCCAAGAGTCTCTCCAAGACCATCCAATTGAAAACCAAGATAAAGGTACCTGATAAATGAGTCATTAAATACACCGTGGCCTCTTCCAGAGAAAGCTAGAAAAGAGGAGAAACAGCAAATGTTTGAGGTCTTAGTATCCTTAAGGTATGGGATAAGATTGAGATGGCAGTTTTGAAATGAAAAAAAAGATATTTTGTTTGAACCCACAAACAGGTGAAGTCTGATAATTGTTATGTATTTAAATACATCAGTCATAGTAAAAGTTAAGCAAACTTTAATTTCTTTACTTCCTATTACATTTTTCCTTGCAGTTTGTCAAAATACATAAATTGGCCTCCTCTCTCTCTCTCTCTCTCCCTCTCTCTCTCTCTCTCTCTCTCCCCCTCGTGTGTGTGTATGTGCATGTTTGGTTACCAGTTTCCCTGAGTGGGGTTACCTTTGGTTAAACTGGTAAAATTATTGCTATTTGGACTTTCCAGGCTGAGGATTCAAATCTAAAGTCATTGTAAACCAGGGGACATTCACATCACGGACATGAGATATCTAGTGAGTCTTCTTTCACAATTTCCCTTTAATTCATTTTCTCCATTTCCTACTGTCATAATCATGATCCAGGCCCTAATTAACTCTCATTTCTCTATCTAATGAATCTTACACACTGCTTCCATTATGCCTTTTCTAATTCCATTACTTCTACCTAGAATGTCTCGAAAACTTACCCATATTGCAAGATCCAGCTCAAATATTACTTTCTGCACGAAAAATTTCCACATCACCCACTCACAAATTAACTACTTCTTCCAGGAAGTCTTATAGCAGTTTATTCATATTACACAAATGGGGCTTCTTTACCTCCTTGTGTGGCAGTTTGTGTGTGTGTGGTGTATGTGTGTTTGTGTGTGTGTGTTTGTGTGTGTGTGTGTGTGTTATGTATACTCATTAATTATTTGGAAAGTTCCTAAGGACAAGGACTACATCTTCAGATCCTAGCACAGTGTCCCTTACTCACATTAACCTTCCCTCCTAGCCTATTCTCTACACATCTGAGGCTGTCTGTTGAATTTTTATTGCTTTTTTTCTCTCTCTCTGGATGATTCCTAATGCCTATGTAAGCTAGATGTCACATGCATAAAATCATGGAAGGCTTGAAAGGGGAAAAGATTTGATTTGCACTAAAACATACATTGTCTCACTCAGAAATGTATTTGTCTTTTTAAATTCCCTAAATTTTAATAACCTTTTCAACTCTTTTCAAAACTTCTACATTATCCATAAGCA
The DNA here is from genome assembly GCF_000951045.1 of Mandrillus leucophaeus. Taxonomy (NCBI): domain Eukaryota; kingdom Metazoa; phylum Chordata; class Mammalia; order Primates; family Cercopithecidae; genus Mandrillus; species Mandrillus leucophaeus. The sequence continues at coordinate 1,682,148 of NW_012104098.1, read as the reverse complement.
GAAAATATAAAATAGTGAAATATAATGAAGATAAATAAGTTTTCCTACTGTTTCTCATATTACTCCCTTTTTATCTGGAGTTTTTTCACTATTAAAATAATATTTTACGAGCACCATGTTGATGACTCACAAGCATATAATGCAGCATCAATCAAATAAATCAATAAAAGCTAAAGGAGTCATGCTTCAACTTCAATGTTGCCAATTATGCTATCACCTAACAATTTCTTTTAGTACCAATTAGTTAACTTAACCATCACCAAGAGGTATAACTTTTAAAAGGTCCAAACTTTATGGTCTTTCAATAGGCAGGTGCATCTATGCCACAAAACATTCCACTTGGGTTTGTGCATGTACGAATTCTGTAAGGCCTCTACAATCTTGCCAAATTCCATTCTACAATTTAAGAAGCCAAAAAAGAGGGAGGAGGAGGAGGAGGAGGAGGAGAAGGAGGAGGAGGAGGAGGAGGAAAGAAAAAGAAAGAAAATCAAGTTAAACTGATTTCATAAAAGAAAAATATACCTCATAGACATGCACTCTGGAATAAAACAACTTTCATTCAAGTTTCATTCACCCAATTTATATGATACTTGAGCCTAAGACATCAAAAAAGTCTAAGCTGGCCTCACTCCAGTTACCAGTAAGCATTGTTTACTAGGCATGTAACAATAGTCTTACTATAGTGAGCTCTGGTTTCCTCATCTGGAAAATGGGGATTAAAACTAGTACTTGCTTCATAGAACTATTATGGGAATTAAATAAAATAATGCACATTACACAAAAACAGTATTTAGACCACAGTTTGTGCTTTAAAAAAAGTCAGCTATTATTTTTATGTGATAACTATTGCATTTATGCCAATCTGTGTGTATATAAAACCAAAATGAAACTAATGCAAATGCAAGTATCAACTATAAATTTTATTCCAGAGACTGATCTGTGAGAAATAAAAAGAAAAAGCCAGCATGGGCCTAATAACCTGCAATGATTTTCTAGGACTCTCTGTATTGCCAGATAAAGAATTCAGAATGCTGATTACTAAGCAATTCAAGGAGATACCAGAGAAAGGTGAAAACTAACTTAAAGAAAAAAATGTTTTAAGTACGAGATATATATGAAAAACTGTAAACATTTTCAATTTCATATTGGCTTATTTTGGTTTAGAACATATGGATCTACTGTAAATGCTAATCATTTGTTATCTTGAATAAGTTCAGCATGTAAAACATGTGAGTGATCCTGAGCCCCAGCTAAGGAAATAGTATTTGAAATTTGCACAGAGAGTAAAGTTTTAGCAAACTGTCTGTGGTACACCCATGACAAATCAAACTAACGTGTGACAGTAGATTTTAACAACAACTCAAAATACTATGATCTTGCACTCAGTTTTTTCAGTTACAAACATTAACCCTAGTTCATATCCTCATTTGTGGAAACTTGCAGCCCTGCGGATGATTCACTGAGTTTTTCACCTTCTATCTGAATATGCTGGTGGTGTTCGGGGTAGGTATCTCATAAAGCTCCTAAATGACTTACTGATGGGGATAATAAGCATTTAATAAACAATTTATATTCCTGTTAGTCACACTAATGCCTTTTTAAAAGAGAGCAACTCAAAACCTTAAAAATCAAAACTTCCATTTTCTCTTATTGTTAATTGAAATGCTTTCATTAATGGTGATAGGATAATTGGCATTTACTAGTTAGACTGCTAAGTGTCCATTATCAAGTGCTGATGAGCTGCAAGAAATTGCCCTTCCTACTGCAGTGTAACCTGAATGCTTTCCACACTTCCAGCAGCTCAGATAAGGTGCACCAAATTATCTTTCCAACTACAGTTGTGTCACCTGAATGCAATTAACACCTTATTAAGCGTTACGGCATTTCTACAGGTAATAAATTAGTCATGGCTCAGTACCTTGCAATGCTTATTTAGTATAATACTTGATACACTCACTGTAGGCTATGGAAAATTCTGAAAACAGTTAAATTTTTTAAAGCAATACAGAGATGAAATTTTGCATCTGTCTTAGTAATGCTGCTTGTACAAGCAGTCACAGGGAGGAAGGTAATAAACTGAACATGTCTCTTTTATGACCACAGGGTTTCTCTTGGATTCAAAGTTAGGTGCCAGAAAGCTGACAATGTATTTCTAGAAAATTTTAATTAAACTTAAATTACTAAATAATTCCTTTACTAATTTTTGTTCCTCCTTCCTTTCCTACACTGAATTTTTTTTTCTTTCTTTGAGATGGAGTCTCACTCACTCCACTCCAGGCTGCAACCCAGCCTGGATTGCAGTGACGTATTCTCAGCTCACTGCAACCTCCATCTCCTAGGTTCAAGCGATTCTCCTGCCTCAGCCTCCAGAGTAGCTGGGATTACAAGCACGCACCACCACGCCTGGCTAATCTTTTTGTATTTTTAGTAGAGACTGGGTTTCATCATGTTGGTCAGACTGGTCTCGAACTCCTGGCCTCAAGTGATCTGCCCACCTCAGTCTCCTAAAGTGCTGGAAATACAGGTGTGAAACACTGCGCCCAACCCCCACACTGAAAAATTTTAAATATCAAAAATTAGGTATAATCATTTTAATTTTAAATTACAAAACATATGAAGGGTCTATACCTTATATGAAGATATATGAGAAGATATATGAGGACTTTATGTGGTACCTCCACCAAATGACACCAACATATCCAGAGAGATATATATATATGAGAAGTATATATTAGTACTTAACATACACAAATAATTTCAAAATTTTCTGATCAATTTATGTATCTAAATTTTACCAGTTTGAAAATACCTCTTCTACATTTTTGTTATACAAGCCAAATGCAAGTGTTAACAATTTGCCCCATAAATAAGAAAATTCAGTTTAAAAAGAAAAATATATTGATAATTCAATAGGTTTTATACCCCATCCCCAGTTTTAAAACAATTTCTATTTGCATTTCTTTTGAGACTTAAATTTTCTACCTGTTTCCTTTCCCTTTTCCTAAAGAATCATAAATGACTAAAGGCAGGCACAGAATTTGTCATTCATAACATCAGTTCTTCCAAGGAAACTAGAGAACTGTTTCTAAGTTCAGATAGAAGTGATAAGATACTTGATTTATCCACTGAATATCAGCTGTAGTTTTACTGTTATAGAACTGAATTTTCAGTGTGTCATGCACACAGCAGTAAAGAATTCAAAAGGTATGTGCAAATAAGCATCTTTTTAGAATTTTCCTGACTTTTCTTAATGTAAGTGATACAACGTTTTTTTCTTTCCTTGTCAGGAAACTAGGCACTAGTATTAAGTGCCACATAAATAGCTAATTGGGTGGAATGATCAGAAGATTACATAAACCACTTCTCAGGTAGAAACCTCTGAGACAAGCTACAGAAGAATGTGGGTCAAATGTTTCATAGCTTTCCTCTGTGCATATACAATTAATATCTCTTAATGAATTCTGGATTGTCAGCTTTCAGCTTTCTCATTAAACTACAAATCAAGCCATGATTACAAAACCTTAGAAGGTTGAGATCACTGTGGTCCCCTTCCTCATGTTGCAGATAAGAAACTAAAAATTTAAACTGGTTAAATGACTTGCTCAAGGTCACATAGTGAAGACCTAGATCTTATGACACTTCATCTGGGACTTCTATCACTACAGCACATGGGGCGGAGGGGAGGGGCACATGACCTACCAAAGAAGCTCTGGGCACTGTTTATTACTCTTTCTAGGAATGGTACTTGGTAGATTAAAGCATATTCTTATATCCACATAGTATGTCCTAAATTCAATAATGATTTTTATTTGACCCATAATAGAGTAGCTATAGTAGCATAAAATACTTTTCCTACAATAAGACATTTTTAATTAAATAGGTTTCAGAATATTTTCAAATACATAAGGAGTAAGCCAATGAAGTTTCAGCATTATTAAAATTGTTCTTATAACTTACAATTTTAGAGCAGTTTTGCCTCATATTTTTCTTATATAATTTATCAAATCCAAAAAATTGAAGTTGAACTATGCGCATAGATGCTTCTTGATTTATAGTTGGGTTACATCCTGATAAACACATTATAAGTTGAAAATACCCTACGTTAAAAATGCATTTAATATACCTAACCTAGAGAATATCAGTGCTTAGCCTAGCCTATCTTAAACATGCTCAGAACATTTACATGAGCCTACAGTTGGGCAAAAACATCAAACACAAAGCCTGTTTTAGAATAAAATGTTGAACATCTCACATAACTTATTAAATACATTAATGACAGTGAAAAACAGAATAGTCGTATGAGTACTCAAACGATATTTCTACTGAATGCATATGACTCTTCTACCATCATAAATTTGAAAAATCCATAAACCAAACTATCATGAAGTCGGGAAGTATCTGTACTGTATATGAACCATTTCTTTTTTTCTCAAAATGTAAAGCCTTCTATAACATATTATATGGAATAGTAGAAGATATCTAGGCAAATGTAATAATAAGGACATAATTTAAGTAACAGTTATAAAATACATTGAAAAGGTTTTTAGAGAATATTCTAAAACTTTTAAAACTGTTACACAGTTATGGTGCTTCTACTAGTGTATTATTTTTCTACAATGATTAATAAGGTCTAAATAGTATTTTTAAAAATGGCTCTTTGGCTGCAGTTAGTCCAGAATTGAGTTAAGGTATGCTATGCTCAGAATTAAAGTTTAATTATTCCTTTAGACCAATACTGTCTTCCCATATAGCAGTCACTGGTATCTACTGGAATACTTAGTTATATAGTAATTAGATATCTCTATTCTATTCCTATTCTCAAGGCTGTACTTTAACAATAACTGAGATTTGATAAAATATGCAAGCTAAGACATCTATAATATACTGCCAACAAATTATTAACCAATTTATTAATGAAAACGTATACTGGCTGTGGTTGAGAGTTGTTTTTCTGTACAATGATTATAAACACCATTGTTGTAGTATTTTTACCCTCTAGAAATACATATTATGGAAATCAAGAAGTAGTCAAAGATTTATGAAAAAATGTTTATTATGGCATTACCTAAAATAACTGACAAATGAAAACAATTCATTGACATTAGAAAATTGTTAGTAAGTAAATTGTGGCAAATAGTTCTACTGTATTCCTTTTGTATATTTTTCAAGCTTTTTAAAGTGAATACCTATTACTTATATCATCCTAAATAAAAACTTTAGAAATGCTTTTTAAATGTCTGAAATTAAAGAGTTTCACAATGATACATTTGCCCTTTCCAGAAGTTATGTTGTATTGAATGTATGCTGAGACATTGTAATTTCCAAAGAGGGCCACTGCAATAGGCCTCATCTCACAGACTCTTCTTACAGTGTGACACCTAATGGGGAGGTCTAAGTCTCCTCCCTTTGAATTTCAGCTGACATTTGTGAGCATATCCCCCAAAAGAGTGTGTTGAAATTATTTGCATGATTGGATCATAAAAATGCCATGCATTTCCATCTTGGTTTTTTGTTTGTTTATTTGTTTGTTTGTTAGGTTGGTTGGTTGGTATTTTTGAAACATTATTTCTTTGAACACTGCCACCACAGTGTGAAGAGGTCCAATCTAACCCATGCTGGGGATACGTCATCTCATTCTGACCAACACTACCAGCTAAAGTCCTCCAAATAATCAACATCAACCCCCAGAAATGTGAGTAAAGAAGTCTAAAAATTAATCCATTCCCCAGCTATCGAATCTTCTCTGAATTTTCTCACTTGAAGCCCCAAACAAGTCATACTTATAGCTACAGTTTGACTGTCTCCTACATAATTCATGTTGAAATTTAATTACAATTGTAACAGTACTGAAAGGTAGGGTCTTTAAGAGGTGATTAGGTCATGAGGCCTCTGCCCTCATGAATGGATTAATGCCATTATCTCTAGAGTGGCTTAGTTATCCTGGGAGTGGGCTCCTGATAAAAGGATGAGTTTGGCCTGATTTCCTCTTTCTGTCTGCAATGCTCACTTGCCCTTTTGCCATGTTATGACATAGCAAGAAGGCCCTTACCAGCTGTGGGCCCTTGATCTTGGACTTCCCAGCCTTCAGAATCATGAGACAAATACATTTCTTAAAAAAAAAAAAAAAAAAATTACCCAGTTTGTGGTACTCTATTATGGCAGCACAGGACGAATTAAGACACTCATTGTACCCTTCCTGAATTTCTGAAACATGTAATCTGTGACCATAAAATGATTATTGTTTGCACCACTCAGATGGGGTGGTTTGTTTTACATCAATAAATATTTGGAACACACGCCTCCCCAAGAGAGAAATAGTCACTTTCCACCAGAAGAGAAGAAATAAAAAATCGATAAGACAATCAACTGTCCCAATACCAAAGAGAGCAAATTAAAGGTTTGCAAAAATCATTGAGTTAATAAAAAATAAAACTGTGTTAAAAGAGAATCGAATCATCTTGCCTTAAATGCTTAGAATCAAAACTGAATTTTTTGAAAATATTGAATAAGTAGCAAATTCCTTACTGCAAAAGGGAAATCACTCAATTTCACTCTAATGGTTGAAAACCTTGATTTCAGCCTCAGTTATCCAAAGCAAAGACTAACAAAATAGGAGAAAATGGAAAAGATATATTTTTACTTTGAGAATATGTATAGCAGTACAAAAGAAATTGCTACAGTGGAATAATATAAAATAAGTGGTTTGAGGCTGGAAACCAATTTTAAAAAGGAAAAGGAAGCACTTTTGAATATAACTTTAAGATACATTTCTGATAAGTCACCAGAGTCACAAGGTGGATAAAATGCAATATTTACTATAGTAAGCAATTGTTTCAACTAATAACTTAGCATTTATCAGATTAATATAGAACAAGAATATCTTTTGCTATGAATGTGTGTCGTTTTATACTGTCTGATATGATCTGAGTGTAATTTACTTGTTCCTTTGGGTTTGTGGTTGTTGTCACACCTAGATACATAAATATCATAGGCAGTAGATGAGACTAATTAAATAATTATTTTCTGCATAGAGTTATAAGCTAAAAGGTAATTAAATCATTCATTCAGACAGTAGGATAAGTATTTACTAAAGAGTAAATACGGGGTGCTAAGACACATCTAACAAAGCCTTAGGTTAGGAGTAGGAGGGAAAGGTTTAAGTTAGGTTCCCCAAAAAGGTGATGTCTCAACTGGCTCCTGAACAGCAAATAAAACTGCATCAGATAGAGACAAGTGGTAAGATGCTCTAGGCAGTTGCAACCTACACAAAAGCTTAGAGGAGAAAAAGAGTATGACATATTTAGGGAATTCCAAGTAATTCAGTTTGAATGGAGCTGAGGCTATTAGGGGGAGAGTGGCAGTAGATGAGAGTAAAGAGACTAAATAAGGAAGTAGGGACAGAATGTGATGTACCCCACACATCATTTCTATTCAGGTTTCATGCTATGACTTTGAAGTGTTTTGCATAAGAGAGTGTTATGATCAGACTTCTTTCTGTAAAGATATCTCTCAATGGAAGCAAAAGGATAAAAAGGAGCAAAACAATCAATTAGAAGGTACTTTATATTGATCAAAGGAAAAGACAGAGGCCTCAAATAAATAGGGACAAAGGAATTGGAGAAAAGTGGACAGATAGATTTGAGTGACATTAAGGTAGCACCATCGATGAAATTTGTTGATTTATTGTTTGTAAAGTTGAGAAAGGGTATTGGAATTGAGAATGTACCAGAATGTCTGGCTTGAACAACTAAGACCATGGTGGTGCCAATTTCTGAAACAAGAAATATAAGCAGAATGTCTGATTGCAATGAGTTTAAGAGAGACATCGATTTTTAGAAATGTTGACTTTCAGATGCCGATGGAACACCCAGGTGGAGAGCTAAAAAGACTTATCTGGAGCTCAGGGAAATGATTCATTTTAGAGCTAGCAGTTAAAGAACAATAGTTTATAGATAGTGAGCAAGTGAAATTAACTTCAGAGAGTGTATCAAGTGAGATATACAGAGGATATATAGAGGATTAACTATGTGAAAACTAATGTTATTTATAGGTAATGAAAGAAAGGAAAACATTGAGAAAGTGGCTAAAAAAGAACAATCATATAGGTCAGAGGAAGCTCAAAAGGGAGTGGAATCATAGAAGCAAAGAAAATAGAACTGTTTATTTAAAAAGAAGAATTTGTCAATAGTTCAAATGCTACAGAGAAGTAAGCAAAATGAACACAAGAAAATTTCCATTAAATTTAGCCTTTATTTTTGCTAGTCACAAACATTCAATACGATTTGCCGCATCTATGTCTCTAGGTTTCCACTAATTTCAGATTGAGAACCTGTTAAACTATAGGAATCATAAATACAGGGACATTTGAGACAAGTAGGGTTTTTTAAAGAATTATGTTTATGCCATTCAAAATCTTTCTATTAGAACAGCACTACATAACAGAAACTTTTTTCTAAAATTGCTTCTGTAATTATTATCAAAACACATTGAGTTTAGTAATTATTAATTTCTCACAAGTTCCTACTTTAAAAATAGTTAAACTGAAGCACAGAGACATTTAGTGATCTCCCAAGGTGTCCTAAAGTATAGGAAATGGACAATGGACAGGGTTTTATGTATCCTGACACAAAGTACAAAACTCTAAAATCCATGCAGATAAAGAAAATAATCTTGTTAATTTCCTTTAGAACATTTTAAAATATCATATTATTCAGCTTTTATTTTAAAATAGAAACAAACAACTTTAGCATTCCATATAATTAAGTTTCACTTCATGTGCGATTCTGTAAAGCCTTAATCAGTTTGTCAATTAACAAACAAATTAAAAACCTTATTTATTCTAGTTATGCCTGGAAGCTGATGTTCCTAATAAAATTCTTCTTACATAAATAAAAGCAAATACCTTAAAGAATTGACTTTTCCCCAACTCTCAGAATTATAAACTAGTTGTTATACATCCTGAGTACTTTTGATACTTTCTAAGTACTAAGCAGAGAGGGAATGTGTCAATTCCTTCTGCACTATAATATCACTGTGTTTAACCACACTGATCCATGAACTCTTCCAGTGGGTGGAAAGCAATGGTAGACATGCAAACCAAATTGACTCCCACAACTGCTGCGGATATTGGCTATATGTTGTCAAAGGTTTACTCACCACATCCAGTGGAAGATAAATACAAGGCATGGTCAACAAAGTGCTCTCATATGCCACATTTAGGCCTGAGTAACTAGAAGAAATCTGTATATAAGGGAAGGTAGTTTTTATTGCTTAAAAGTCCACATGTTTTATTCAACTGAAATACAGAAATAAAATAAATCTATCATCCTACCATCATTATATGAAATGAGTAGGTAGATGTACCATATAAGGCCACGGCTAAGGATAATGTAAATAGTCATCACCACGACAAAAAAGACAAGAGACAATGATTTAAGAAATTGTTACTTGCTCATTATTTCAATGGATATGTGCTAAGAATCTAATCTTAGTGCTAAGTACTAGGAGAAAAAGTCATGGTCCTGCCCATGAGAATATTATAAGAACACCAAGTGGGAGAACTGAATTTAAAAAGAAAGAAAGTTGAAAAGGATTTTGGCATAATACAACACATCAGGAGGCATGGTGTGGCCGCCTACCCAATTGTTACCACCTTTTAAAACCTCCCACCTTTTCTCTCCTGAGTTATCTGCTCTCCTATTTCCAGCCAGAACTTTAAGGGGTACGAGACTTAGCTCCATTTACAAAGTGAATAATGATTGGTAGGAGGCAATCATTACATATTGGTTTCCAAATGGGTGTGTAATACAATTTTATCCATTAAAATAGAAAAATTCTGCTACAGTCTTGGGAAAATGCTTCCTCCATAATAATAAGCATTATAGAAACAGAGGAAGTCCCCCTTATTCCATTGCATGTTGTATGTCATGATAGGATATCTAGTTCTGCTGTTGCCATTTTATGGTTATCAAGGCTGCTAGCCTAGGAACTAGTAGATGTGTAAACATTTTGAGAATGGTAGGGAAAGGAAAACACACACACACACACACACACACACACACACACACACACACACACGCCAGCTCCTAATGATGTCTTTAAAACACTAACTTCTTGGTATGGTAGATAAGGAATTGTCTGTATGGTTAATATGAGTCCGAGTTGTCTGCTCATTACAGCCACATGCATCCTAACCAATATAAACAGTTTTAATTTACAGATGAAGTACCAAGCGACCCGGAGAGTCACAGACGTCTGTCAGATGTTAGACAACTAGCTATATCTAGTAATCTTAGTAGCCAATCTCCTGATCAATGATCATCAGATTTGAGATGGTTACTCTTCACCCACGCTAACCTGACCATGCTGCATTAAGGAAGTAACCCTGTCTTCCTGATCCATTGTCATGGTTTGGAAAGTACCATTCCCACGTTTCCATTATGGCCTACCAGAGTGCTTATAGATTAACCAGAATTGGATATGATTATTATGTGCTAAAATCAAGATATAAGTTGCCATAAAATAATTTCTGATGCATATTGCATGTAACCCGGTGAAGCCATGTGCTGCTCTTTATTACTTCAGCCAGCAAAGGTAATTCCTTGAACTCCAATAATGTGGAGGTTTGAAAGTAAGTTTTGTTTTAATTCTAAAAAATTTTAAGAGTGATTCTTGATCCCTCTACTGTACTATCCCTCTAATGAAAACCATGTTTTCATAGATTTCTAGTATGGTTTGATATACATCAATTAATGCTTAAAAATCACAGTCAATATTTAAGAGTATTTTAAGGTAAACAAAATGTTCCCATAGGTGTAAATTGCAAAGCAAAATGTATTACCTCGATGGACTGGCATGTGGTGTCAAAATCTGAGTAGACGGAGTGCCGTTAATGTGGAACAGCACCTATGGGGAATCACAGACCAAATATGGTGCAAAAGGCATGCAAGGGGGGATGGGCATAACTGGCCATAGGAGACTAATGACATACAGGAAAATTGATCAGATAAGTAAATATATTAAAGATAATGGGTATCAGGCTTCTAGCAGGAGGAGAAGAGAATTACGAATATGGAAAATGAGAAAACAAGAGAAAACCCTGTGGCAATGTTAGATTAAAATTGGAGCTATTGGGTTTTAGTATATGCATAGGTAGAAATAAAAACAAGTATACATGTAAATGTATGTAAACATATATGTATGTATACATATTTACATATATACACATACATACACACATAGGTAAGTGTGCATAACCACATGGTATATTTCCTAGCTCATCTACTGAGAGGGTCTGGAGTAGTGACACCCCAATTGCATTGAGTACATCTAGCACCCAGATCATAGAAGCAGGACTCCTTGAAGAAATGGTTGATATCAGTACTAGGCCAAGGAAAGTATAAAATAAACCTGGAATATCTTATTGTGCCAAAAAGTAAGAAAATGCTCAGAGAACTATGAGGATTTGTCAAAAAGGCCTAAGGACTGGTTTTAGGGGATCCCACTAGTCAATCCTTGGAAATTTGAGCATCAAAATAAATAACTGAATAAATAGAAAACTTATCCCATATTGATATTAATAAATAAGAAAGAAATTGAAAATTTGATGAGGAACATAATATTTACATAGTTACATTGTACTATCTCACAAAAGACTTAACAATTACAAATAAGAAAAAATAACTTCACAGTGGAGAACTTTGGAAGACATCAACTTAATCAAGCAAAGTCAGCATCATCAATAATGGGACAAATCAAAATTGTGCCCCAACTGATAAAATGCAATGAGAATAACTGTATTATTCCTGTCCCATGCCTATGACAAATGCATAACCTGAATCTAAATATGAGAAGACTGCTTTTAAATTTAAGTTCCATAATTACAGGCATACCTCATTTAATTGCACCTTGCTTTACTGCACTTTGCAGATATCGTAATGCTTTACAAATTGAAGGTTTGCGGCAACCCTGCTTCTAGCAATTCTTTTGGTGCCTTTTTTCCAACAGCATGTGCTCACTTCCTGTCACTGTGTCACATTTTGATAATTCTTGCAATATTTCAAAAATTCATTATTATTATTATATCTGTTATGATCATCTGTGATCAGTGGTCTTTGACTTTATATATTATTGTAATTGCTGTGGGGCATCACAGCAATTGCAAGTCAGCAAACTTCATTGAAAAATATTATGTGTTCTGACCGCTCCACTGACCAGCCATTCCCTTTTCCCTCTCTCTCTCCTTAGGTATCCCTATCCTTGGGGCACAACAATACTGAAATATGTGCCAATTATGGGCCAATTAATAACCCTACAATGGCCTCTCATGTTCAAGTAGAAAAAAAGAGACGCATATGTCTCACTTTCAATTAAAAGCTAGAAATGAACAAGCTTTGTGAGAAAGTCATGTCAAAAGCCAGCATAGGCCAAAAATTAGGCCTTTCATGTTGGTTAATGAAGTTGTGAATGCAAAGGAAAACTTTTGAAGGAAATTAAAAGTACCACTACAGGGAACACACAAATGACAAGAAAACAAAAAATCAGCTTTATTGACGATATGGAGAAAGTAGATAGAACCTCAAATTAGCCACAACATTCCTTAAGCCAAAGCCTAATCCAAAGCAAGGCCCTGAGTCTCCCAATCTTTGGAAAGCTGAGAGATGAGGAAGTTGCAGAAGAAAAGTTGGAAGCTAGCAGAGACTAGTTTTGGAGGTTTAAGGAAAAAAATACATCTCCATAAAATAAAAGTACACGGTAAATCAGCAAGTACTGATGTAGAACCTAAAGCAAGTTAGCCAGAGGATCTAGCTAAGATTATTGATGAAGGCAACTACACTAAACGACAGATTTTCAATGTAGATGGAAGAGCCTTATGTTGGAAGAAGATGCCATCTATGACTTTCATAGATAGAGGAAAAGTCAATGCCTAGCTTCAAAGGAAAGGCTGATGCTCAGGGGCTAACGTAGCTGGTGACTTGAAGTTGAAGCCAATGCTCAGTTACCATCCCCAAAATGCTAGAGCACTTAAAAAATTGGGCTGGGCATGGTGGCTCACACCTGTAATCCCAGCACTTTGGGAGGCCGAGGCAGGTGAATCACCTGAGGTCAGCAGTTTAAGACTTGCCTGGTCAACATGGTGAAACCCCATCTCTACTAAAAATACAAAAAATTAGCTGAGCGTGGCAGCAGGCACCTGTAATCCCAGCTACTTGGGAGGCTGAGGCAGGAGAATCACTTGAACCCGGGAGGCAGAGGTTGCAGTGAGACAAGATCATCGTGCCATTGCACTCCAGCCTGGGTAACAAGAGTGAAACTCCGTCTCCAAAAAAAAAAAAAAAAAATTATCCTAAATCTACTCTGCCTGTGATCCATAAATGGAACAACAAAACCTGGATGACAGCACATCTGGTTATAGCATGGTTTACTGAATATTTTGAGCCTGCTGTTGAGACTCATTGCTCAGTAAAACAGATTTCTTTAATAATATGACTGCTTGTTGACAGTGCACTTGGTTACCCAAAAGCTATAATGGAGATGTACAAGCAGATTAATGTTGTTTCATGCCTGCAGCCCAGGGATCAAGGACAAATTTCAACTTTCAACTCTCATTATTTAAGAAATACATTTCATAAGACTAGAGCTGCTGCTATACACAGGGATTCCTCTGATGGATCTGGGCAAAGGAAATTGAGAACCTTCTGTAAAGGATTCACCAGTCTAGAAACCATTGAGAACATTCTTCATTCATGGGAGGACATCAAAATATCAATATTAATAGGAGTTTGAAAGAAGTTGATCCCATCTTTCATGGATGACTTTGAGAAGTTCAAGACTTTAATATAGGAAGTAACTGCAGATGTGGCAGACACAAAAAGAGACCTAGAATTAGAAGTGGTGCCTGAAGATGTGACTGAATTGCTGTAATCTCACAATAAAATATTAATGAATGGTGAATTGCTTCTTATGGATGACTAATACAGTGGGTTCTTGGGGGACAAAATCTACCGCTGGTAAAGATGCTATGAACATTCTTGAAATCACAAGAAAAGATATAGAATATTTCATAAACTTAGTTGATAAAACAGCAGCAGGGTTTGATAAGATGGCTCCAATTTTGAAAGAAGTTCATATGATGTGAAAATGTATCAAATAGCATCAGATGCTACGAGTCAATTGATATGGCAAACTTCATTGTCGTTTTTTAAGAAATTGCTGCAGCCACCCCAACCTTCAGCAACCACCATCCTGATCCATCAGCAGCCATCCATATCAAGGCCAGATTCTTCAGCAGCAAAACGATTAGGATTAACTAAAGGCTCAGATGGTCATTAGTATTTTTTAGCAATTATGTATTTTTAAATTAAGGCATGTACGTTTTTAAAAAGACATAATGCTATCACACAATAGACTACAGTACAGTGTAAACATTACTTTTATATGCACTGGGAAACCAAAAAAAAAAAAATCATGTGAGTTGCTTTATTGTGATATTTGCTTTATTGTGGTTGTCTGGACCAAATCCACAATATCTCTGTGGTATACCTGTATTTAGGTATGGTGAGGCCAACAGATTAAGAGACAAATCATCATTGAATACACAGTTTATTACAGTTCCCAAGAAGAAGGAGCACACCTTGTCATGCAGGGCCACACCAGGGTGGATCAAGAGGGAGAAAGAGCAAGGGAAAAGCACAAGCAGGAGCCTTTATTGTAGTTTCCTTGGAAAAGGCAAAGGAAGGCAGAGTAGGCAGGTTTAGGATTGGCTAATTTGAAGAATTTCAGTAGGCTCAGAGATATAGTGGTATCTCCAGTTTTCTGATACCTGGCCCTGGCATGATTCCTGCAAAGAAATTTTGCTTCCTGGCATGTAAGAGCCAGAGAGAGGAAGTAGCTCAGGGTCTGTGCTCAGGATAGGTTTATTTGCATATGAAATGCATTCTCTTGCTCTCTAGATTCCTCCTTTCTGGGCAGGGCATCTCTGAAAGAAAGGCAGCAGCCCCAGTCAGGGGCTTATAGATAAAACTCCCATCTCCCTGGGACAGAGCACATGAGGGAACGTGGCTGTGGGCACAGCTTCAGCAGACTTAAACGGTCCTGCCTGCTGCATCTGAAGAGAGCAGTGGCTCTCCCAGCACAGCACTCGAGCTCTGCTAAGGGATAGACTGCCTCCTCAAGTGGGTCTCTGACCCCTGTGCCTCCTGACTGGGAGACACCTCTCAATAGGGGTCAACAGACCCCTCATACAGGAGAGCTCCAGCTGGCATCTAGTGGGTGCCCCTCTGGAACAAAGCTTCCAGAGGAAGGAACAGGCAGCAATCATTGCTATTCTTCAGCCTCCACTGGGGTCATCCAGGCAAGCAGGGTCTGGAGTGGACCTCCAGCAAACTCCAGCAGACCTGCAGCAGAGGGGCCTGACTGTTAGAAGGAAAACTAACAAACAGAAAGTAATAGCATCAACATCAATATAAAGGACGTCCACACAGAAACCCCATTTGAAGGTCACCAATATCAAAGACTAAAGGTAGATAAATCCACGAAAATGGGGAAAAACCAGCGCAAAATGCTGAAAATTCCAAAAAACAGAACGCCTTTTCTCCTCCAAAGGATCACAACTCATCGCCAGCAAGGGAACAAAACTGGATGGAGAATGAGTTTGATGAATTGACAGAAGGCGGCTTCAGATGGTGGGTAATAACAAACCCCTCCAAGCTAAAGGAGCATGTTGTAACCCAATGAAAAATAGCTAAGAACCTTGAAAAAAGGTTAGATGAATTGCTAACTAGAATAACCAGTTTAGAGAAGAACATAAATGACCTGATGGAGCTGAAAAACACAGCCTGAGAACTTCGTGAAGCATACACAAGTATCAATAGCTGAATTGATCAGTGGAAGAAAGGAGATCAGGGATTAAAGAGCAACTTAATGAAATAAAGCTTGAAGACAAGATTAGAGAAAAAAGAATGAAAAGGAATGAACAAAGCCTCCAAGCTATATGGGACTATATGAAAAGACCAAACAAACCTATGTTTGATGGGTGTATGTGAAAGTGACGGAGACAATGGAACCAAGTTGGAAAACACTCTTCAGGATATTATCCAGGAGAACTTCCCCAACCTAGCAAGGCAGGCCAACATTCAAATTCAGGAAATACAGAGAACACCACAAAGATACTCCTGGAGAAGAGCAACCCCAAAACACATAATCGTCAGATTTACCAAGGTTGAAATGACGGAAAAAATGTTAAGGGCAGCCAGAGAGAAAGGTGGGGTTACCCTGTGGGAAGCTCATCAGATTAACAGTGGATCACTCTGCAGAAACTCTATAAACCAGAAGAGAGTGGGGGACAATATTAAACATTCTTAAAGAAAATAATTTTCAATCCAGAATTTCATATCCAGCCAAACTAAGGTTCACAAGTGAAGAAGAAATAAAATCCTTTACAGACTAGCAAATCTGAGAGATTTTGTTACCACCAGGCCCACCTTACAAGAGCTCCTGAAGGAAGCACTAAATATGGAAAGGAAAAACCAGTACCAGCCACTGCAAAAACATACGAAATTGTAAAGACCATTGACACTATGAAAAAGCTACATCAACTAACAGGCAAAATAATCAGCTAACATCATAATGTCAGGATCAAAGTCACACATAACAATATTAACCTTAAATGTAAATGGGCTAAACACCTAATTAAAAGACACACACTGGCACATTGGATAAAGAGTCAAGACCCATTGGTGTGCTGTATTCAGGAAACCCATCTCACATGCAAAGACACACATATGCTCAAAATAAAGGGATGGAGGAATATTTATCAAGCAAATGGAAAGCAAAACAAAGCAGGAATTGCAATCCTAGTCTCTGATAAAACAGACTTTAAACCAACAAAGATCGAAAAAAACAAAGAAGGATATTACATAATGGTAAAGGGATCAATGCAACAAGAAGAGCTAACTATCCTAAATATATATGCATCCAATACAGGAGCACCCAGACTCATAAAGCAAGTTTGTAGAGATCTACAAAGAGACTTAGACTCCCACACAGTAACAGTGGGGGATTTTAACACCCCATTGTCAATATTAGATTGAAGGCACTGAAAATTAACAAGGATATTCAGGACTTCAACTCAGCTCTGGACCGAGCTGACCTAATAGACATCTGCAAAACTCTCCACCCCAAATCAACAGAATGTACATTCTTCTCAGCACCACATTGCACTTCTTCTAAAATTGACCACATAATTGGAAGTAAAACACTCCTCAGAAAATGCAAAAGAATGGAAATCATAACAAACAGTCTCTCAGACCATAGTGCAATCAAATTAGAACTCAGGATTAAGAAACTCACTCAAAACCACACAATTACCTGAAAACTGAACAACCTGCTCCTGACTACTGGGTAAATAATGAAATTAAGGCAGAAATATATAAGTTATTTGAAACCAATGAGAACAAACACACAATGTACCAGAATCTCTGTTAGACAGCTAAAGCAGTGTTAAGAGGGAAATTTATAGCACTAAATGCCCACAAGAGAAAGCAGGAAAGATCTAAAATCGACCCATAACACCACAATTAAAAAAACTAGAGAAGCAAGAGCAAACTAATTCAAAGGCTAGCAGAAGACAAGAAATAACTAAGATCAGAGCAGAACTGTAGGAGATAGAGACATGAAAAACCCTTCAAAAAATCAATGAATCTAGGAACTGGTTTTTTGAAAACATTAACAAAATAGATAGATGGCTAGCCAGACTAACAAAGAAGAAAAGAGAGAAGAATCAAATAGATGCAATAAAAAATGATAAAGGGGATATCATCACTGATCCCACAGAAATACAAACTACCATCAGAGAATACTATAAACACCTCTACACAAATAAACTAGAAAATCTAGAATAAATGGATA
>NW_012104098.1:1662785-1664096 GCF_000951045.1 Mandrillus leucophaeus | reverse complement strand
AGGCAGTAATTAATAGCCTACCAACCAAAAAAAGCCCAGGACCAGATGGATTCACAGCCGAATTCTACCAGAGGTACAAAGAGGAGCTGGTACCATACCTTCTGAAACTATTCCAAACAATAGAAAAAGAGGGACTCTTCCCTAACTCATTTTATGAGGCCAACATTATTCTGACACCAAAAACCTGGCAGAGACACAACAACAAAAAAAAAAAAGAGAGAAAATTTCAGGTCAATATCCCTGATGAACATCTATGGGAAAACCCTCAACAAAATACTCGCAAACCGAATCCAGCAGCACATCAAAAAGCCTATCCACCACAATCAAGTCGGCTTCATCTCTGGTGTGCAAGACTGGTTCAACATAGGCCTATCAATAAATGCAATCCATCACATAAACAGAACCAATGACAAAAACCACATGATTATCTCAATAGGTGCAAAAAAAGGCCTTTGATAAAATTCAACACCCCTTCACGCTAAAAACTCTCAATGAACTAGGTATTGATGGAATGTATCTCAAAATAATAAGAGCTACTTATTATGAACCCACAGCAAATATCACACTGAATGGGCAAAAAAGATGGAAGCATTCCCTTTGAAAACTGGCACAGGACAAGGATGCCCTCTCCTACCACTCCTATTCAACACAGTATTGGAAGTTCTAGCCAGGGCAATCAGACAAGAGAAAGAAGTAAAGGGTATTCAAATAGGAAGAGAGGAAATCAAATTGTCTCTGTTTGCCGATGACATGATTGTATATTTGGAAAACCCCATTGTCTCAGCCCAAAATCTTAAGCTGAAAAGCAATTTCAGCAAAGTCTCGGGATACAAAACCAATATGCAAAAATCACAAACATTCCTATACACCAATAATAGACAAACCGAGAGCCAAATCATGAGTGAACTGCCATTCACAATTGCTACAAAGATGATAAAATACCTAGGAATACAACTTACAAGAGACATGAAGGACCTCTTCAAGGAGAACTGCAAACCACTGCTCAAGGAAATAAGAGAGGGCATAAACAAATGCAAAAACATTCCATCTTCATGCATAGGAAGAAATAGTATTGTGAAAATAGCCATACTGCCCAAAGTAATTTATAGATTCAATGCTATCCCCATCAATCTACCATTGACTTTCTTCACAGAATTAGAAAAAACTAGAGTTGATATGAATCCAAAAAAGAGTCTGTATAGTCAAGAGAATCCTAAGCAAAAAGAACAAAGTTGGAGGTATCACGCTACCTCACTTCAAACTATACTACAAGGCTACAGTAACCAAAACAGCATGGTACTGGTACCAAAA
>NW_012104098.1:1636520-1661886 GCF_000951045.1 Mandrillus leucophaeus | reverse complement strand
TCATGTCCTTTGCAGGGACATGGATGAAGCTGGAGACCATCATTCTCAGCAAACTAACACAGGAACAGAAAACCAAACACCACATGTTCTCACTCATAAGTGGGAGTTGAACAATGAGAACACATGGACACAGGGAGCGGAACGTCACACACTGGGGCTTGTCAGTGGGTTGGGCTGAGGGGGGGATAGCATTAGGAGAAATACCTAATGTAGATGACGGGTTAATGGGTGCAGCAAACCACCATGGCACGTGTATATTTGTGTAACAAACCTGCACATTCTGCACATGTATCCCAGAACTTAAAGCACAATTTAAAAAAGAAAGAAAGAAATGCATTCTCTCAGGGAGTGTAGTTTGGCCAGACTAAGAATTGGCCAGTTTTGAGACAGGCAGTTTCTGCCCAGTCAGTAAGACCCCAGATGCCAGAGCATTAAGAATACACAAAATAAGAAAATATTGTTAACACAGAGATTCAGACAAACTGGAATTGAGAAACATTTTTTAAAATACGCAAATTGTTAAGATTATGACAGTCATGGGAATATGTAGAAACTGTTCCAGACTGAGGAAAAAAAAAGAACTGACAATTAAATGCAATGTGTGAAGTAGATACTTTTTTAAAGGACATTGCTGGAAAAATTGATGACATGTGGATGGGATGTGAGTATTATATGGTAGCAGGGTATCAGTTTCTGATTTTGATGGTTGTATTGTGCTTATATGGAAGAATACCCTTGTTTTCATGAGATTAAATTGTATATGGGGGCCGGACGGTAATCCCAGCACTTTGGGAGGCCGAGGCAGGTGGATCACCTCAAGTCAGGAGTTTGAGACCAGCCTGGCCAACATGGCGAAACCCCATCTCTACTAAAATTACAAAAATCAGCTGGGCATGGTGGCTCATGCTTGTGGTACCAGCTACTCAGGAGGCCGAGGAAAGAGAATCTCTTGAACCCAGTAGGCAGAGTTTGCAGTGAGCTGAAATTGTACCACTGCACTCCAGCCTGGGTGACAAAGTGAGACTCTGCCTCACAAAATAAAAATATAAAAATAAAAAAAAATAAATTGTCCCGGGGGATTTTTTTTTGTAATGTGCTTGCAACTCTTCTGCAAGTGTTAAAAATTTTCAAAATAAAAAAAGAAAATATAAAAGAGTAAAGAAATATTAAATCAGTACATAAATTTAGTAAATATTCTTATAATTCATATCGTGAATCTTGAGTTTTTATTATTTACCACTGCTTCACACATATTATCACATTTGTTTTACAGCATGACTACAGGTGCTTCAGTTTCCAGTGTGCAATGACAGGGAAACAAGTTAAGGGAGTGTGGATGGGTGGATCTCAGCCAAGTAGAAATGCTAACCAAGACTCAGACTGTTCAGGATAAACACCTCAAAAGTTAGTAACCTAAAATAGGATAAACCACTTCATTCCACCCAAAAGTAGGCAAAAGAAAGGGACAAAGTGAGAAGCAGGTGGAAACTTCAAGGAAGTTTAGGAATACAGACAAGACCCCACCACTGCCTTGTCACCATGAGATTCTTCTTTTCTTATGTGGACAGAGCCAAACTCTCTTTCACCATTCCAGCCCTGTATTTCCAGAGTTGCAAACTGCCTGTGACTACAGTCTGGCTATGAATTTCCCACCAATCTTCCCACTGCTTTTTCCTTAGTTGGATCATTAAAAAGTATTGGAAAAAGAATTACCAGCAGGCTGATTTTCACTGATTCCTGAATTGAGGAAGGCCTGGCTTCTCTCTGGGCTTTGATATTTGAGAAAAGTCTACATTTAGCTTGTTTTCTCTTGGTTTTATCTGAACAATGTAACAAGCTCCTGTACTAGTTTTCCAGAATGTTTCTCTGTATCACCATTCCTTCCTATACCTTATATTCCTGAGGATCAGCAAAACCTTAACTCCTTCAAGAGATATTAAAATATTATAAGCCAGGCCTTCTACTCCAATGGCCTGGACTTAATTTTCGGAGCAGATGCAATTGATCAGGGTAAAGGAATTATCTGCACATCAATTAAAACCATATATTAATTGTGACAGCATAATGCTTCCACTGCTACACATATCCACTTCCTGTAACATAGCACAACCCATATCCACTCCTGGAGACCACAGCATTCATTTCTTCATCAACAATTTCCTGAGCACCTACTACAGGCTCCGCAATATACTAAGGACTTAGGATGTACCAGTGAGCAACAACAGAAATAAATAACTGCCCACTTGGGGTCTATATCTAGCAGAAGAGACAATTAATAATCAATGAATACAATTAACAAGCAATTATGCAGGAAGGTAATACATGCTATAGCAAAAAGAAAAAAAGATCAGGCTAAGGGGAATTGGAATTACTGGAATTGGATCAGGCTAAGGGGAACTGGAATACAATTAACAAGCAATTATGCAGGAAGGTAATACATGCTACAGCAAAAAGGAAAAAAAAAAAAAGATCAGGCTAAGGGGAACTGGAATTACTGGCTTTGAGACATGCAAGTCACCACTTAAAATCAAACTAATAACAAAAGGGGGTTTTATTTTGTCAGGAAAATATAGAGACCGATAGACATTTTCAAATTATAATAATATATGACATTGTAAAAAGAAATAGTAGATTTTAATATAAAGGTTGGACTCCATCCCCAGAGCCTCCCTAGGCCCATGGAGGGAAAAATGAAAGGAACTGAGCCAGGGCTAGAGCAAAGCAATCAGTAAAACCTTGCAGAGATAGCACAGGGTTAAGGAGGCTTAGGAAATTTTAGAAGAGGAAGAGATGAGGAAGAGACGTCCTTGGAGGAGGAATTCCCTCCTGCTATCCAAGGTGAACTCAGAATTGTTTGGTATCCCAAGAGAGAAAGGACAGACCTCTTTTGCACCATTCCCTAGAATCCACCAGCCTGCTTGATTGCCTACTAGTAAGATTTTTCTGGAAAAGAACCATGTCATCTTTCCTTACCTTATTTGCCAAGGTGACTAATGACCTCCAAGTCACATCTAATGGCCAGTTCTCAGCTTCCATCTTACCTGACTTCTCTGAAGCACTTGTGTAGGTAACCACTCCCTCCCATTACATACCCTCTGCTTACTTGACCTCTAAGTCCCTACTTATTCTCTGTTGCTCGCCAGCTTCTCTGGCCCAAATTCTTTACTGATTCCGCCATACATTCTCAGGCTCAATATGTTATAGTGACCCAGTCCTCCTCTATATCTATACTCACTCCCAAAGAAATTATATCCAGGCTCACAGTTTTAAATATCATCTTAGTGATGATAATTGACAGGTTCATATCTTATGCCCAGAACTTGCACTGTCACTCAACATTTGCACTTGGATATCTAATGGATATTTTAAATGGAACTTATCTAAAACTAAACTCTTGATTTTTTCCGCCCACACATTAGTCCTCCTCCAGGCTTTCTCATCATAGTAAACTAGATAAATTTTATTCGTCTAGTTGCTTCGTCTAAAAACCTTGGAGTCATCCTTGATGCTTCTTAAACATACTAAGAATACTGTCTTCTCAGGGACTTGGCCAATGCTGACCCCTCTCCTCTCTGTCATATAGTTTATATTCCCTAAATATTTTTAGAATTAATGAACAAGAGAAATGTGATTATATCATGTAGCTATAATATGTTTACAGAGTCAGGCTACATTTCTTTACTGAGATCAAGATGGTCCCTGTATGTTGCTATCTAGAAGCTAAACTACTTGAGACTTGTGGGGGGATTGAAATCAAAACCATAAACAAAACTTAAAGAAGATTGGTGAGCCTTGGGAAAGCTTCTGACTATAGATCTGTGCTGTCCAATATGGTAGCCTTTACCCATTTAATTGAAATTAAATAAAAAATTTAAAGTTCAGTTTCTCAGTTACACTTGACACCTTCAAGTGCTCAGTAATCACAGGTATCTAGGACTACTCTTTAGACATTTTCATCACTGGAAAGTTCCACTGGTCAGCACTGCTATAGATTAACACAACTTTTACCATACCTAAAATGTACAATTACTCACCTCTTTGCCTTCCTTGCAATTTGCAAACTGTTAAAAAGTCTACTATTTAGGTATTTCATGGTTTTATTTCTCAGCTGTCACTACCTTTCAAGGAATCCACTTTTATAACAGTGTGTATGTGTACACAGAAACACACACACAAGTTTTTATTTTGCTCACTTCAGTCTGCTACTACCATCTATTCTATACAATTTTACTGTTTCACATCAGTAAAATAGTAAAATCAGATGCCTCCTATATTAAGAGCATTATGTTGGCATTATGGGAAAAAGAGTGTACAAATAACAATTGAATGTGTATAAATGAATAAAAACCAAAAAGGAAAACATCAAATATGAGGATTTTTTCTCTTCTTGGGCATCAATACCTTCAAATATTTTCAGTCTATAATTATATCCTCTTCACGTCCCGCAGCCCCACCCCGAGTCAATGTTTGGCCAGTTTTCACCAGGTCTCTCTTCCAAGCTTTCATTGTAAATAAACTTTTTATTCATAAGTCTACGGTAGTGAATTCACATAATTTGTCAACTTATTTTTACAATCTCCTAATTACTCTGACGAACAGAAAAGTATTTTTATACTGTGGAAATGTACATGCAAAGTTTGTATATTTTGGAACATAGCCCAGTTAAACTGTAGTAACATAATCCACATAACCCATTAATGTATAGTTGTTTACATACATTTTAGGCAATTAAGAGTGTCTTTCAGGCTTAACGAGTACTACAAAAGCAACTGAGACTTTGTAGTGTACACTCTATGGACTGATGGTTGCTTTTGATGTTGAACCTGAGGAGCGTGGCATTTTAAGAAAGATAAGAAAGGTAAAGGGCTCTACTTTTGCTAAAGGCAAATGAGGTCTACATGTTTCTGTGAGGTTGTGACAGGATGATTTAAATTATTATACCTCTTTATGTTTAATGCATACTTATATGTATATTTTTACATTTAGCATAACTTCATTTTAATTAAGGACCCAGCTCAACAGTACCATAAATGAAATGGATCTGGGTGGCCATGGTCTACTTTATTTATTTATTTATTTATTTACTTATTTATTTATTATTTTTGAGACTGAATCTCGCTCTGTCGCCCAGGCTGGAGTGCAATGGCGCGATCTCGGCTCACTGCAACCTCTGCTTCCCAAGTTCAAGCAATTCTCATGTCTCAGCCTCCCAAGTAGTTGGGATAACAGGCATCTACCACCACGCCTGGCTAATTTTTGTACTTTTAGAGATGGGGTTTCACCATGTTGGCCAGGCTGGTTTCAAACTCCTGACCTCAGGTGATCCGCCCACCTTGGCCTCCCAAAGTGCTGGGATTGTAGGTTTGACACACCATGCTCGGCCGGTCTACTTTTAAGAAAAGCAAAACAACATAAAAACAAGCCTGAAAAACAAAACTTTAGAAAATTTAGAGGCTATGTGGGAAAACCATTGATTATATTCATTTATTATTTGACAAATAAAAAATGTTTAGAATAAAAACATAGGGTGAGTAGGGCTACACACAAAGGAAGCTAAGTCTTGTCTAGGAAATCAGACAAAGCACCGCCCCAGAAAGTAACTTTTCAGCTGAGTTCTATAGGATGAGTGTGAGCAATTCAGAGAAAGAGGAAGAAGGAAGCAGAATGAGTAAGTGCAGGAGATAGATATTATTCCCACAATCTTCCATTCTTAAAAAAAAAAAAAAAAAGATGTATTATAAAATACATGGTTCCAGTAACTAAAATAATATTGCAAAACTTAAAATCTTCAAATAATCTTGAATGTATGAGACACATGAGAATAAACTAACCACTCCAAAAATTGGGGGAAATTATTTCAAAAGAAAGAAATGTTTTGATGGCCCTTTGAAAATGGTACTAATCACTTGGAGAATTTTCTTCTTTACACTTGGTCGCTTTTCTCACCCAAAGACTAAAATCATCCCCAAATGACAAGAAGAAGAATAGGATAAAACTACTATCTTCACCCAAGGAAAATGTTTCCAGTGACTTCTAGTATTTATAGCCTCTGGCTTAGTAAACACAATTCTAAAACTCTGGGAAGGATTGAGAGACATTTCTATATACCATCAAAAGTAAACAGCAGCTAGGAATTCTAGAATTGTAGTGTGATTTCAGTTGCTTTTATACGGTTCAAGCCACTATACAAAAGGATTCTAGACCATCCAAAAGCCTTTTGAATTGTTGTCTGTTCTGAATGACATCTATATATGTGTCTCTATAATGCACAATGTTAAGGTACAACCTACGTTAACAAATGTGAATCTGATTTTTTTGCCCAAGGAAGAAGACCTTAATTATTAGAAAATAAATCATTTAAAATTTTGCCACATTATAACACTTACAATCATTGTAACTACAAAATTAGCAAAAGCATAAAGTGAAATGTAATTTTAAAATATTCAGCCCCTTGTTGTTAATATAAATTAGCAAACAATATATGTATAAATATGAACAAGCTTACAATTTAATGATAAATAAAAATAAACACAATCAATCAAATACAACCAAATCATTTTAACAAAACACTGGCTATGGACTGAGAGAGAATTGGCTTCGAATCTCTGCTACACCTATCTTTGGAATGTTGGGCAAGTTTCCTGAACTCTTTGGACTTTTGTTACTTAATCTGTAATGTGAAGGAAATAATCTCTAACCTGTAAGATTTTCTTTTGGTATTAGACAATAAATCACATAAAGCACCTTTACAACTTTGGGCGATAAACATTAATTCTTTGTCTTCTACCTTTTCCTAAAATGTTAGGTAGAATTCATTTAATGAAAGCAAAATCTACTACTGAGATGGTGAAATTAACATATTTGTAAGAACCACATTATAAAAATACTTAATTCCTTCCTAATTGAATTAATTCCAATTATTAATTTTAAAATCTTACTATTTCATGAAACCTTATCCTTCATTGACTGTTCAAACCAACATTTATTAGGAGATAGCTGATAAATTGAAAGAGTACTTGACATTTTTGTGAGCATTTAAATTTTTTTTTCAGTTCAGCGTATGAAGAATGATGAGTTTTCTAAGACCAAATTTTGGGATTAAAGCAACAGAGTCAATATATTTTCCTCAAATATTTTCACAGAGATACAATTTTAAATACACTTACATTTAGCTACACAGAAACCCCTTTTCTACACACATAGGCTTGGTTGGATTCTGGAACTTCAAAAGTACACTTTGCTGTAATCATCATTGCCTTCTTCTGGTGGCTGTTATTTGTGTCAGGGTTACCTGAGGCTACAGCTTTACCGGTATTCACCAAAAGTTTAATAGTAGAAAATCTATAGAGGATTACTATGTATACCACCAAAGAGTATCATGATAATCTACTAAAAAAACCTTGTAAAGATTTGTGACTTTGTTGGAAGTCACAAATATTTTATTTTTTACCTCATTTAGCTCTAAGATCCCTCATATCTATAGGGTGATTTTAATATAAAAGTGAACCCATAAAAATTGCTGATATTTATAAACTTTATGATAATTTTATAGAAGAAACTTGAGTTTAAATCATAAGGACATGAGAAAAATAATTTTTATTGAAGTGTTTTTTTCTCATGAACCTAAAATAAAAATAAACATTTGCATATTAGAGATCATGAAATATTAGCTGTAGTCCAAAAGATCTATTGACTTCCAAAGATTACTATTTATTATATCCCTTATATGACTGCTATAGTTTGGTTTGCTTGACCTCTCCAAATCTCATGTTTAAATTTGATCTCCAATGTTAGGGATAGGGCCTAGGGTAAGGTGTTTGGGTCATGGGTTGAATTCCTCATGAATAGATTAATGTCCTCTCTCAGGTGGAGTTGCAGGGGAAGAGTGAGTGCTTCCTCTGTTAGTTTCTGTGAAAGCTGTTGCTGGTTGTGACCTGGCACTTCCCACCCTGCCTCTCTTGCTTCTGCTCTGACCATATGATCTCTGCATGCAGCAGTTTCCCTTCATCTTCTGCCATGAGCCTGAAGCCCTCACCAAGAGCAGATGCTGTCATCATGCTTCTTGTACATCATGCAGAACCATGAGCCAAATAAACCTCTTTTCTTTATAAATTACCCAGCCTCAGATATTCCTTTATAGCAATACTAAATGGACTAAGACAGTATCCTCATTTTACAGATAAAGAAACTGAAACTCAAGGAGTTTAACAAATTTGTGTGAGATCACACAGCTAGTAACAGATGAAATCAAGTATAAATTCAGATTTTTCTAATTCCAAAATCCGTGATTTTTCTGCCTCCAGGATAAGGACCAGAGTCATAATTTTTCAGTGTTTTGGTAAATAAGATCTTAAGTTTTGGCCACAAAATCACAACTACGAAAGAATTAGGTATACTGTGGCATCATAGGAAAATTCTATATTATAGTGAAATGAAAAGTAGACTCTGAATCCAGAAACTGGTTCTAATCAAAAATGTATTGGGTCATACAATTATTATCATATTTATTACTGACTGTGTAAATTTCAGCAAGGCAATTAACTTAAGAAGAAAACTTAATAATGGCAATCAGTTCGATCTATCTAAGTGTTAAGTTCTATCACATTCAAGTGATTTTCTAGATATCTTTTCACAGATTTAACTTTTTTTTTTTTTTAATTAGAGACAGCATTTCGCCATGTTGCTCAGGCTGGTCTCGAACTCCGGGGCTCAAGTGATCCTCCCACCTCAGCCTCCCAAAATGCTAGGACTCAAGGCATGAGCCACCGCACCTGGCCAATTTTAACTTTTTAATGTCAAAAAATTATACAAACAATATAGGCTGAATGGACCTATGGATAACAATTATGCAAACGATATATGCTAAACACATATATGGATAAAAATAAATAATAAAGAAGTTATAAAGTAAAAACTTAGATTTCTTCTCTCCAAATACATAGTCCTACTCATCAAGAAAACAGTAAAGTTTTTAATGTGTGTCCAGAAAAGTTCAATTTGCCATGGTATGTTTAGAAAGTTTTTATTGAACTATATTGAAAATATATAAAGTACACAATTTGTAAACAGATTGCTGATGAATTATCATAAATTGAACACACCCAGGGAATTATCACTCAGATTCAGAAATTAAATATTATAAGCTTATAATAGCACTGGGAAGGGCTTTTAATATAAGCCCTTTTCCTGCCCTCTCCCAATCACTACTCTCTCCTTCCTCGCCGGAGATGTAACTCTTATCCTGAATCCTAAAACCATAAATTAGTTTGCCTGGATAAGTAGGATTGCACAAACTGTGTTCTTCTGTGTCAAACTACTTACTCTCAACATTATGTTTGCAAAATTTATCCATGGTAGAAGGTGTTTGTTTTCTTACTTTATTACCATGAAACTTCTAATACACAGGAATATAGAAGTGACATGCATTTATAATATAATATTCAATATCAGTTGATCCATTCTACTGTTAAAAGATATTTGAGTTGTTTCCAGTTTGGGGCTATTGTGAATAATGCTGCAATAGACATTTGGTTCAAATGTTTTCCTGCACATATGTTTGAATTACTGTTAAGTATTCATATAGGGATGTATATTTGTTATGTTCAACTTTAATAAACAGTGCCAGTTTTTCAAATCTTGTGTTCCCTCAGCTATGAATGTGAAAGTTCCAGTTGTTTCACTCCCTTACAGTATTGTCATGGTTGTTTTCTCAAAAAAATTGGCCCATTTTGGTGGGTTGATAGTGGTATTTCATTGTGATTATAATGTTTACTTCCCTAATGACTATTTTTTTTTTTTTTTTTTTTTTTTGAAACAGAGTCTTGCTCTGTTGCCCAGGCAGGAGTGCAGTGGCGCGATCTCGGCTCACTGCAAGCTCTGCCTCCCGGGTGCACGTCATTCTCCTGCCTCAGCCTCCCGAGTAGCTGTTACTACAGGCCCCCACCACCATGCCTGGCTAATTTTTTGTATTTTTAGTAGAGACAGGGTGTTACCGTGTTTGCCAAGATGGTCTCGATCTCCTGACTTCGTGATCCGCCCACCTCGGCCTCCCAAAGTGCTGGGATTACAGGCATGAGCCACCGTGCCTGGCCCGTAATGACTAACTTTTTAATGTTTATTGACCCTTTGTATATCTTCTCGGGAAATATCAGTTCATGTATTTTGCCCATTAAAAAAAAATGTGTTGTCTGTCATTTTGTTATTGTTTTGTAGGATTGTGTATACATTTGTATTGTTACATGTAGGAAATGATGTGGCTTTTCTTATTTTCTTTTAATGGTGTCTTTTGATGATCAGAAATTTCTCCATAAATTGGTAAAGATTGGTTTAATTGAACTACATTAAAACAATGTCATTTATAAATTGCATCAATGATATAAGCTAACTAGGAATAAGTCTAATGAAAACTACACAAGATCTATTCTCAGAAAACTCTAAAACAGTATTGAAAGAAATTTTTAAAGGCTAAATAGAAGCACATGCTGTGGTCATAGTACTTGAAGGTTCAATATTGTTAAAGTGTCACTTTCCCCCAGTTGTGACATAAATTAGTGTAATCTAAATTTTAAAATGAGTAAATCTTGTGTATGAGGTTGAAATTGGCTGACTTAGAAATTGGTATGGAAATACAAAGGGCCAAGAACATCCAGGGTAAACTTGAAGGAAGAGAGAAAAGTTGAGACTGTGTATCAAGACTTATCCATAAAGCTAAAGTATTTAATATAGTACAGCATTGGCACAAGGATAGACAAATAGTCCAATGGAGCAAAACAGCGAGTCCAGAAACAGATATAGATAGATGGATAGATAGATAGATAGATAGATAGATAGATAGATAGATAGATAGATAGATAGATACATAGATAGATAGATAGATAGATAGATAGATATGTAGAGAGACAGAGAGAGTCTTGATTTATGACAAAGGTAGCACTGTAGAGTATCTGAGACACGAATGTTCTTTCAATAAATAATGCCTGTTCAACTGGCTGTCCAAATGGGTACTCGCTCTTCTGAATTTTCCTTTCTTTCTATTTAGCAGACTTTCCATATCAATACATATAAATCAAATTTATTTTTGTTTTCACTGTCCCCTCCGTCTTCAATAAATAACTCATTTTTAACAGCCATATAATAGGTCACAGGATAAATATATCTCAACAAATTCACTCATTCCTGTCTTGGTTGATGTTTAGCTTTTTTACAGTTTTTTTTTTTTTTTTTTTTTTTTGCCCCTGTAGATACTTTTGGAAGTATATCTATCATATAATATTCTAGAAATAGAATGCTACATTAAAAGGTGTGTGAATTTAAAGTAACTGACATATTTCTCTTCAAAAAAGTCCACTGCTAAGTATGCTTTTACCAAGAGTTTATGAAAAGTGCCCAGAGTGCAACATAAATGACAGATGTTCCATACTTGTTCCACTTTTTTTACTCTTCATTTTTTCGAGATGGAGTTTCACTCTTGTTTCCTAGGCTGGCGTGCAATGGTGCAATCTTGCAACCTCCTCCTCCTCCTCCCAAGTTCAAGCAATTCTCCTGCCTTAGCCTCCCAAGTAGCTGGGATTACAGGCATGTGCCACCACGCCCAGCTAATTTTTTCGTATTTTTATTAGAAATGGAGTTTCACCACATTGGCCAGGCTGGTCTCGAACTCCTGGCCTCAGGTGATCTGCCTGCCTTGGCCTCCCAAAGTACTGGGATTACAGGCGTGAGCCACAGCGCTGGGTCTATTTGTTCCACGTTTACTGTTCATAATTTGCAAAGGCCTTTGAGAACAAATTTAATCACACTAACCACCAATAAGTTAGCATGAAAGTAATGCCTCTTCTGCAGCGATTAAAGTAAGAGCTCATGGAGCAAACAGGGTAAGGCACTCTATGATCTGCATGCAAAAGTGTCTCAGAGTAGGAATAGTGAAAGCAGGAAACACTCTTCTGGTAAAGAAGGAGAAGGCCACTGGGCCAGAAGCCGGACTTGGGCTCAGCGGAAAATGCTAACTCAAGAGGTAATATGCTGCCTAGGAGTAAAATGTTCTCAATTTCTATGCTGATTAAATTACACCCAATTGCCGGAGACTGACGAAATTGTCATGTCATCAAGGAATTCTATAGCATTGGATATTGCGTGGTATTTAAATAAGTGGGTCATTAAAGCTTTTCACTGGAACGGTATTTTCATAACTGGATTGGACTTTTATTACATCCTAGCAGTTCAGCTAGCATTGTCTCCCTTGTATAAAATAATTCTCTTTCTCAAACTATACAAATTCTCTTCCTCATCTTTCAAGGTTCATCTCCAGTCCCATTTTCTCCTCAAATACTCCCCTTGAAACTGCATTCCATATTGTCAGAATTGTTCTTACAATTCATGGTTACACTTTCAGCACAGTTTTCTTACACTTTTTCACATCTAACTATGACATGTACATGCACATTTAGTTTCCAAAAATTTACTATGAGAGAGGGATGAGATGGGAACCTCCCTTGCACTTTTTATGTGCTATGCACTTTTGCATCATATTTAATCTTCAGAGGTACTCCCTATGGTATGTATGCATATTTCCATTTTTCAGATGAGAAAATAGAATTCCAGAGATATTATATGCCTTGCTTTATTACACAGCTACTTAAGTGGCATCCTGGGATTCAAGCTCAAGTTAATTTTATTTCAAAGTCACTCATCATAATATCTTTCCAAAGACTGCTCTGTATGCATTTTGTGTTACAGAAATTGCACTTAGGCATTTGAATCTGTGATATTAGCACCACTGTCACCACTAAAGTGGAAGGAAAGATCACGGGCTTCAGGAAAAGAAAACTAGAATCCTGATTCCACAATGCTAAACTCCAGTCTCTTCTCTTTGTTGAGGAATATACACAAAGCCTATCCAGCTACCAAAAGAGGCACCAGTCTGGAAGAAGTGCATTAATGCATGCATTTTCAGAAGTACTCTTTTTTTCGTTTTTTCTTTTGTTTGTTTGTTTGTTTGTTTTGTTTTGTTTTTTGTTTTTGAGACGGAGTCTCGCTGTTTCGCCCAGGCTGGAGTGCAGTGGCGCGATCTAGGCTCACTGCAAGCTCCGCCTCCCGGGTTTACGCCATTCTCCTGCCTCAGCCTCCCGCCTCCCGAGTAGCTGGGACTACAGGTGGCCGCCACTACGCCTGGCTAATTTTTTGTATTTTGAGTACAGACAGGGCTTCTCCGTGTTAGCCAGGATGGTCTCGATCTCCTGACCTCGTGATCTGCCCGCCTCAGCATCCCAAAGTGCTGAGATTACAGGCGTGAGCAGAAGTACCCTTAACATAGTACTCACGTTAGGCTTTAGAGTAAAATCTCGTTTTGAAGATAGGATCTGCAACTCCTGAGCCATGCTAACATCAGCAAGTTATTTAATTTCCCTAAAACACATATCCCCATCTGTTAAATGTGTTTAATAATCACCACCTCAATGGATCATGAGAAGGATTAAGTGAGGTTAAATATGAAAAGCTTTTAGTATATTTCTGGTCCATAGTAAGTGCTTCCTCAAACTATCATTTGTACTCATTCCCACTGGATTAATAGAAATTAGGCATATATGCTAAGAGTACGCTAATAATTGTGAATAAACATAAAAACTGATTAAATCAAAACCAAAACTTTAGAAAATATAAAAATATTATTTTAATATCCTTTAGTCTCGGTATCTGATATTCAGCAGGTCCAATGCCAGAGTACTATTAGGTGATACTATAATACACAGCTGTGCAGCCAAAAATATTTTTGGAAGTTTAAAAGAAAAAATATCACCTTTTCCTCAATTGACTAGAAAATACGTTTATCTTACAAAGTTATCTCAGTTACTTGTTTTGGTTTCGTCACAAAATTTGGTAAAATTATGTGTAAGAGGCGCTTAAACTCAAGTAATAAACACATACACATTTTAAGATTTCTGTATAGTAGCTAAAATAATAAAAACACAATTATAATAATTTATTTTCTCTTTTGTCTGCATTTAAGCAATAAAAATAAAGCTAGACAGATCTAATCTCAATAGACCTGACTCAGGTAAAAGTGATGAACATAGACTTTATCTGTCTTGATAAGAATATATTTTTTAAATTGTTTATATTTGTGCGTAATTGTTTACGTTGTGTGCATAATTGTTCATGCACAATTATTAGCGTACTTATAGCATAGATGCCTGTTTTCCACTAATCCAGTAGGAATGAGTACAAATGATAGTTTTATAAAGCACTTATTGTGGGCCAGCAGTATCCTAAAAGAAAATGCATTATTTTTAGAGGTGTTCCCATGTCAACATGTGCTCTAACATTTCTACAGAGATTTACAGTTGAAGTTGTCAGAGTCTTTGCATATGACATTATATTGTGGACCCTTCTCTGGGGAGGAAATATATAAATGTTTTTAAAGATTGCTTAAACAAATCAGAAGTACCTAAAGGATGCAGATTCGACTGACTTCAATCTCATCCCAAAAGCTTGTATACTTTTTTGCAAGACCCTCATTTGAATGCTGGCTTATCAAGTCAAGCACAGCTATTTTGAGGGAAAATAAAAAGGACAGCAGGAGTTAAATCTACTGT
This sequence comes from Mandrillus leucophaeus, assembly GCF_000951045.1. NCBI lineage: Eukaryota > Metazoa > Chordata > Mammalia > Primates > Cercopithecidae > Mandrillus > Mandrillus leucophaeus. The sequence continues at coordinate 1,647,298 of NW_012104098.1, read as the reverse complement.
TCATTAACATGAAAGGAAATTTCTTGCCCCATTTAACTAATATCTTAGTTGGTACAGTGTGACAAACAAATTTTAGTTGTTAAAATCTATTATACCTGCTTTAAATGGCATCTCCCTGTAGCCAGAGGCTCAATCGTTGGTTAAATTCAATTTGAGTTGCCACAGGCTGTTAATGGGTAGGTTTTCTATTTATTCTCTTAATTGTTCTTTATCTAAATTATCACTGATGATGAAATCTTATGTGCACTACATTCCCACATAATCAGAAGGGCTAAATATTTTTTCCCCTTCAGGATAATGATATGGAACTAAAGGCTCATAAAAATCTTTAGGGATAGTTTGTTTTGTGTTTTTATATGTGCAACATTTAATTGCAAATTAAACAATTCCACTTGAACCTTGGCAGCATTAACAAAATATGGAAATAATAAATGAACAGAAAGTTATAATTACTAAGCCTATAGGAGGTGCCTAATAAATATATAAATATGTGCTGATTGAGTATCATAGTTGATTCCTAGCATTAGAAAGCCCTGCAAAACTTTTAAAACTCACAAGTTTTCTGTCTCAAGTACATCTTTGTAGATAATGTGTTATGTATATGACATGATGTTGGAATTTCATTCTTAAATTAGTTACTGAGTTTGTGATATAATAGCCACAGTAAAATGCAAACAATGAATTGGGAGGGAAAATAGAATGTTCATCTATACCTATCACTTCCAACAGAGGTCTCTAGAGAGCAAGTAAAGTTATGGAAATCAGGGATATATGTTCAGTAATTTAAACAGAAAATTTAACTCTTCAGCTTTATGTGAGCCCTTTCTTTTCACCCACGCCCCTTTCTCTTTTGATGTCTGTGCTCCTTTATCAGATAAAAGGCTGTCTAAAAAACTGATCAGAAGTAGACACAAGAGAACAGGTTAATCCCAACTGCACCGGTGTAATGTGTCACAAAACAGACAATGTAATTATCTCAGCAGCCTGTTTAACCAGCTAATTCGGCAGCTTTGCATACCAAGGGTGAGCTCATCTGTTCACTATATAACCAGCCAGGACATTTTTCACGAAGATCACTACAGTTTTACAAAAGCTTGTAAAAGCCTAAGGATTTAGTGTTTCACTGAATGTGATTTAAGAGCTTTTTGCAATCTTTTATTTATAGGGAAGCAACAGACTAACAAAAAGAGGAAAATGCAGATTAGTATTGTACAGGGCTCAAAAGATGAAGTCAATGATGTAAATATCCATATGTGTTCACTGAAAATGAAATATCTCTCTCTTTACTGGGAATCTCGACTTAACAGAAATGTGACTTTGAAGGCAAAGACTTCTAAGCCCAGTTTTGCTTTTCTTAGAAGTGAATTTCTTTGCCATTGAACACATTCTTCATTTTGCTACAACAACACTCTTTTGGGGAATCAGTGTGAGCATTAGAGTCACATTGACTTGGACTTGAATTCTGGTTCTTCAACCTTTTTGTCTTCTTGATCTTGGGCAAGTTAGTTCCACAATTTCCTAATCTTTAAAATATTAATAATACTCACATATTGCATGGTTACTGAGGGGCTTAAGTCATATCAGGAAAATGCTTGGCACAAAGAGACAGCTAAATAAATAATAAATATTACGTGAGACACACACACATATGTATAGATAAAAATATTGTATATACACACATGCCGGCACATATATATATATATATGTGTGTGTGTGTGTATATATATGTGTATATATAGATATACACACGTTCATATATACAAGTCAGTAAAAACAACTAACCAAAAACTCAGGAAACATGTATTGTTATAAACTTTTTCCTTAAAATGACTATCCACTGATCGCAGTGACAAAACCATGTCCAGCAACTAGCACAGGGCCCCAGGTGGTTAATAATATTTGTTGAATGAAATAAACATAACAGACTAGGGGAAGAAAATCATTGAAGAATATATAAAATTAGCCAAAAATATTGACAATATTTTAAAGTGGCATGTTTTCCTATTAATGATTTCAGTAAATTAAACTTTGAAACCAAAGGACAGTAATTTCTATGTATAATCGCTTAGATGGAGCTTACATCTGTGATGTCACATGTCTCATCATTTGACATACTTAAATGGCAACAGTGGCAGGAGAGTCCAAGCCTTACACAATAATAAAAATAGCCTTGAAGGTGAGGGAAAGATAAAGGAAGGTTCTGATTGAAAGTCAAGTCTGCAGAAGGGCCAGTTATTATGCCAAAGTGACAAGAAAAGCACAAATGAATTACATCTGAGGTGTAGTATGACAAAGGAGATGGCATGGGAAAACTCCATAGCCAGGGGGATGGCCAGGAAATAGATTTAAGCAAAGGCCAACCACCATCTCCTAGGTTTATGTGACATAGTTTCAACAGCAAGTTCAAAGCCAGGGAAAAACAAAGGCTGTCTTCCTTTGGCTTCCATTCTACCACCCATAGAAACTGTTCATACATCAGCCAAAATGCAACTTGGATTTTGCTGCTCCCCTTCTCTAAAACCTCCTGTAACCCTGCTATGATTGACCTCTCTACTTCTCTTAATTTATTTCAAACACTCTTCCCTTGACACGCTCCACGGAGACCATATTGGCCTCACTGCCATCTTTTGACAATAGCCTGAGGCATTTCTACCAACTATTAGCTGTCAGGAAGTCTATTCCTCTTACATCTACAAGGCTTGCTTCCTCACCCCACTTCCTTCAGGTCCCTGTTCACATTTTGCCCCTCACAAAGGCCTTTGCTGACTGCCCTTTCTAAAACTCCAACTCCAGTCACTCTCTGGTTTTTAATGCCGCTTTATTTTTTTCATAGCACTCACTGGACCTCAGTTTACATTATTTATTTGCTCATAAATATACTCTTCTGTTATCCCACTGGAATTTTAGCTCAGGGAGGCCAGAGTTTATTTTCTTCTCTGGTCTATCCCCAGTGCCCAGAAGTCTCTGGCACGTAACAGTGACTTGGTACACGTATTTGTTGAATGAATGGTGGGAAAGGAGGACAGTAGCTGAATGTCCGTGTTGCCACCACATTTTATTCAATCTCGTTTCATATTGTACAGTAATTATGAATTTCTATTACCTGGTACCACCCTTAGTTTGTCCATCCCTTTAAGCAGTATGGGGTCTTCATGTTTGACTAAAGCACCTGGCACCCCGTGGGTCTTAAGAAAATAGTTGTTTAGCAAACAAAAATTTTAAAAATGAACAAAAATTACTAAATAGTGAATTTTTGAAGTTTTTTTAAAAATTAAGAATCATAGTATATTTCCCAAAATAAACATATTACAGTAATACTATGGTGTAAGAAGTGCAGTAACAGATATCTTTGTCTCAGCCATTAATGAAAAGTATCAGGCACTGACTTTATGTTGTGCAGTTTTCAATATACATCAAGAAGTAGCCCACTATTATTATTATTAACTTATAGGTGGGAAACCTGATGAAAACACTTGTTAAGAATCTGGCCCAGAACTACAAAGCTAATAAGTGCCAGGACTTGAACCCTAGTCAGAGTAACCACTCTCTCTTGGAGTCCTACTCTTTAGACTGACCTTCTTGTATGTCAAATATAATTTCTCCCATTGCCTTTTATCATTAATATCATTGCCCATTTCTCTCTTTTAACAATCAAGTTAATATCATTAACTTTAAAACTTAATATACTGCAAAATTTTGTTTGGATACCGAACTCTTAAAACATCTTAAATAATAAATGTGTATCTCCCCAAAAGGGGGAATAGATTAACAAAGGTTAATGTTGTCCTTGGGGTGGTAGAATTTAAATTTCATGAGTCTCCTACACCTATTTAAAAGACAAAATAAATGTTACCATACTTTAGTAAAACCTGCATTTCAAGGCATTTCTATGATTTATGACTTTCTCTCCTGTGGAGAACAAGTGATATATAGCTAGAGGTTAATTCATTCCAACTCATCACATGTGTTTTGTTACTCTATATCACCTTTCTAAATCAATAGGCAGCTGACATTGAGTAGATGTATTTGGATTTGAAAAGGGACAAAAATTAGACTGTGAACTATTCCTTGTACAGGATTCTGTTAACATATTTTTATATAGTATCAGGTCAAACACCTTAACTCATTTTTTAAGATTCATTGCCCAATATTTTTCAGCTCCTGTATAATTTAGTCTCATACTGTGCTTGCAGGCAATATTAATTTGCATGGGTCAAAAGGGGTCATTAGTTTATTATTTAGTATCTGTATGGTGTTTGGCAAAGATAAAGTGTTATATAAATAGTGACTGTGAGTTAAATTAAAAGTTCCTTCCTCAGAACCTTTATTTTAAAAGTTTTCTTCACTTTTTGTTATCAGGTTGATATGGTTTGGCTGTGTCTCCACCCAAATCTCATCTTGAATCCCCCAAGAGGTGGGAGGGATCCAGTGGGAAGTAATTGAATCATGAGGGCAGGTCTTTCCCATGCTGTTCTTGTGATAGTGAGTAAGTCTCACAAGATCCGATGGTTTTGAAAAATGAGAGTCTCCCTACACCCAGTCTCTCTCTTTGCCTGCCGCCAACCACGTAAGATGTCTCCTTACCTTCCACCATGATTGTGAGGCCTTCCCAGCCATGTGGAAATGTAAGTCCAACTAAATCTCCTTCCTTTGTAAAAGCCTAGTCCCTGGTATGTCTTTATCAGCAGCATGAAAATGGACTAATGCACAGGTCATTTATATAGTTTTATTCATAAAACTAGTCCTTGTGAGGTACTTTTATTCACATATTTATTCATTTACTCAATAAATATTTATTGAGAGTCTATTATATTCAAGCTTTGTGCATGCACTGGGAATACAGTGGAAAAAACAGACACAGAAAAACAATGTGCAAAGGCATCTTTGAATGCCATCACTATAAACTTGAATGAATAGTCAAGACTTCTTTGCATATACTACACACAAGGCCAGGTCCTACAGTTGAAGGAAATGATGTAGTGTTTTGAAGGTTAAATTAACTCTCTCTATTAACTCGAGTGCCATTGGAAAAAAATATATAAAATGCATACACATTAGCTATTCAAATACTTGTGCCCAAGAATGATAAAAACAATAACTGTTGTTGAAAAAAACCAATAACTATCCTAATATAGGATATATTATATAGGGTATATATATAGGTTGCTCAATATTTTGCTAAATTACTGAAGAAAATTGGAAATTTATTTCTATGGTGTTTTTTAAAAAGAAATTCTTTTCATCTTTGGGTCATGATTTAGATGTGTTTGGGATGCAAGGCTGAGAGATGGGTTAATTTTTGAACCAAAAATCATGGTATTCCAGGCAGAAGGAACCATAAGAGCTGTGGCAAGGAGTCCAGATGCCCAGCAGAGCAGTTAATTCCAATTGGTTGGGGCATAATGGTAGTGAAGAATAAAAGTGTGAGATAATACTGAAATCACAACATGGCAGGGGTGTTGACACCTGTGCTAGGAAGGTCAAATAGTTTACAGTTATTTAAAAAAAAAAAAACAAAACTCATTTCAATCTTTTTCAGCTTCATTGAGGTATAATTGATATACCAAAAACTGAACATATTTAACATACACAATTTGATGAGTTTGGACAGATTCATACACTCATGAAACCAACATCACAATCAAGATAATATATACATCCATCAGTCCCAACAATTTCCTGTGTCCATTTGGTGTTTGGTTTCTTTGTCTTATTTTGGGATAAGAACACTTAACATGAGATCTACTTTCTTAACAGATGTTTTAAGTGCACAATACTATATTGTTAACTCTAGGCATGATTTTGTACAGCAGATCTTTAGAATGTATTCATCTTGCATAACTGAAACTTTATAATCATTGAACATCTCCCCATTTCCCCCTCCTCTCAGTCCCTAGAAGCCACCATTCTACTCTCTGCTTTGATTAATTTGACTATTCTAGACTCCATATATAAGTGAAATCATGCACTATTTGTCTTTCTGTGCTTAATTTATTTCACTTAGCACAATGTCTTCCAGTTTCATTCATGATGTCACAAACGACAAGATTTCCTTTGTTTTTAAGACTAAATAGTGTTTCATTGTATGTATATAACACATTTTCTTTATTCTTTCATCTATCAATAGACATTCAGGTTCCTTCTATACCTTGGCTATTGTGAATGATACTGCAATAAATGTAGGAATTCAAATCTTTTTTTGAGATCCTGATTTCAATTCTTTTGGATATAGATCCAAAAGTGAGATTGCTGAATCTTATGGTAGTTCTATTTTTAAGTTTTTGAGGAGTCCCCATACCATTATTCATAGTGTCTGCACCATTTTACATTCCCACCAATAGCTTACAAAGGTTCTAGTTTCTCCACATCCTTGCCAATATTTGTTATCTTTTGTATTTTTAATAATAAATTAAAATTTGGTACATATACAGCATGAAATACTACACAGTCATACAAAGAATGAAATCATGTCCTTTGTAGCAACATGGATGCTGCTGGAGGCCATTATGCCAAGCAAATTAATGCAGAAACAGAAAATAAAATCCTGCATGTTCTCATTTGTAAGTGGGGGCTAAACCTGTACATGTAATCCCTGAATGTAAAATAAAGTTGAAAAAAACAATAACTATCCTAACAGGTATGAGGTGATATCTCGTTGTGGTATATACTAGCATTTCTCTGATGGTAAGTAATGTTGAGCATCTTTTCATATACCTGTTGGCCATTTCTATGTCTTTTTTCCTTTGTTCCTTTTAAAATTGTTTTTGTTTCTTTTTTAAAACTATTGAGTTGTAGCAGTTCCTTTATATTTTGGATATGAACCCCTTATCAGACATATGGTTTACAAATATTTTTTCCCAAAATATAATTTGCATTTTGTTGATTATTTCCTTTGCTGGGCAGAAGTCTTTTGGTTTGATATAGTCTCATTTGTCTATTTTTGCTTTTGTTGTTTGTGCTTTTGGTGTCACATCCAAGAAATCATTGCTAAGATCAAAATCAGAAACTATGAGTTTTAGTTCCTGATCTTACGTATAATACACTATGACCAAGTGGGATTTATCCCTCAGATTCAAGGATGCTTAAACATGTACACATAATAAATGTAATACACCACATGAACAGAACAAAGGATAAAAATTACATGGTCTTCTCAATAGATGAAGAAAAAAAGCATTTGACAAAACTCAATACCTTTTCATGATAAGAATGATCAACGAGTTAGGTATAGAAGTAATTTACCTTAACATAATAAAGGCTATATATGATAAGCCCACAGCTAACATCATACTCAGTAATGAAAATCTGAAAGCTTTTTCTCTAAGATAAAAAAAGAGACAAGCATATCCACTCTCACCACTTTTAATCGAAATAGTACTGGAAATCCTAGACAAAGCAATTAGGCAAGAAAAATAAAGAGCAAACAAGAAAGGAAGAAGTAAAATTATCACTGTTTACAGATGACAGGATCTTAGGAAAACCTTACAGACTTCACCAAAACCTGACAGAACTAATAAGTGAATTCAGTAAAATTGCAGAATACAAATAAAACAAACAAAAAACAGTTGCACTTCTACACTCTAACACCAAACTATTAAAAAAGGAAATAATGAAACCATTCTATTTACAATAGCATCAAAAAAAGATAAAATGCTTAGGAATAAACTCAACTGAGAAGGTGAAAGACATATGCACTCAAAACTATAAAACATGCATGAAAGAAACTAAAAAAGACACAAATAAGCAGAAAGATATCAGTGTTTCTGGATTGTAAGGCTTACTACTGTTAAAATGTCCATACTACCCAATATAATCTACAGATTCAATGCTATCTCCATCAAAATTCCAATGGCAGTTTTTACAGAAATAGAAAAAAAATTCTAAAATTCATATGAAATCAGAAAGATCACAAATAGACCAAACAATCTGGAGAGGGAAGATTCACACTTTCTGAATTTAATACATATTAAAAAGCTATAGTAATCAAAATAGTATGGCACTAACATAAATACACTATATAGGCCAATGGAACAGAATACAGAGCTCAGAAAAAAACTCATGCATATACAGCCAACTGATCTTTGGCAAAGGTGCCAAGAAGACACAATGGAGAAATTATAGTCTCTTCAACAAATTATGTTAAGAAAACTAGATCTCCACATCCAAAAGAATGTAATTGGACCCTCATCTTGAACCATACACATAATTCCAGGAGTCTACATTTCATATGCTGGAGAAAAACACAATCAAAATTGGGTTGTTGAAAGATTAATCTGTCAATGAAATAGAGAATCAATTGAGGGAAGGGAAGGAGAGACAGAAAATGAGAGAGGCTAAAGAGGGGAATAAATGCTAAATCCAATGAAGTCTTCAACTAGAGGGATGGAAGTAATAATGCTCAGGTCAGAGAAGATGCAGCAAAAAGGGAATCAATAGCACTGGGAAACAGATTGAATTTGGGCTTAAAAGAACTGGCTAACATATTTTTTAGAATTGATCTCACTAAAGTTTCTGATATGATGAATCAATACAAGATTTTAAAAAATTTCCTCACCTAGGAGAGTCTCTAGATAGAGTTACATCTTTGGGAAATTTTAATATTTATTCTTACTAATAAAATATTATAAACTAATCATATACCAAATAATACATATATATTTCTTGCAGTTATTTGAATAATAAACTAACATTTATTGAGCACTTACCAGATAACATGTTAAAGAGTCTACATATTACATTTATTATCTAATTAAAACCTATAAAAAATCTATGGGTAGGTATAGTTATTGTCCCCCTTTTACAAGTGAGAAAATTGAAAATTAGATCACTTAAGCAGTATTAAGTCAGAATTTGAACTCAATTCTGCAGCATGTCAGAGTTTGCAGCATGACTATGTAGTCAAAATCACATGTAAAATAATCATAATTACTTCATCCTGAAGACCACAGAGCTTACAGAATTTGTCCTACCTACTTATCAAAATGAAATCGTCAAATCTTTTGTTCAAATATGATTAATATCTACTGAGCATCTACCATGTGCCAACCTCTGCGTTAGATGCTTAGACACTGGACTTTTAGGTATGAAATTCTACAGGACAGAGACAAAGAAAAACATATAAACATCCAGAGAAATTTTTCATTCCTACTGCTCAGCTACTTAGACTCTTTGTGCTGATTAGGGGAAGTGGGTGGAGAGAAGAATTGGAGAGCAATGAGGCAAACTTATTCTACACAGCAAGTGTCATGGAGCTGTCCACTGAAGAAGAAACAGGTCTCTGAGGGCTGGAATGCAGAAGTGAATAAGGACTGAGAACAGAGCTAGTACACGTTGGAGTCTTTCCAAGAAGACAGAAGATATTAAGCCATTTATGCTGCTGGAGAAGAGGCACTTTGGAGAAGGAGAGATGTTCAGGAGAAAAATTTAAAGAAATTTTGCTCTGTGATGTGCTGTGTAATCCAACCTTTAATGTTCTCAAGAAACATTTAGGGAAGGAACACATTACATTTAAAGAATTTGGGAGATTGAATTTTTCTTAACTACAGATGCATTGCCTTCCCAGTTAGGATATGCTTAGACAAATCAGTCTCAATGTTTTTTACACATGCTGAAGTATATGTCATGCCAATTCTGAGATATGGTCCATTCAGTCTGTTTCTATTAATAATTAAAATACTAAAGTTTAAAAATAAATTTTTTTATTTGCAAATTATATCAGATTCACAGATATCCTTATAATAATACTCATTCAAGCTCTGCAATCCTAATTTTTAAGAGGGTGACAATGTGGTGGAAGTATAATTAGCAGGAACACAGTTGAATCTAACTTTCATGGAGCATGCCACAGCATTTAGAATGATCTACCATGATGGTTTTTACACAATAAAAATAATCCAAAGAGAGGGAAAACAGTAGAAATGGGGAACTGAGGATTGAGAGTGTCAGTCTCAGAAAAAGTTCTTACTCACAGGTGATGAACACCCAATTGCCTGCCTTAGGTTCCATAGTCCTACTTTCAATCTCCCTCCCCACCATGCCCCAAATTTTAGTTCTAAGTCTGCCCTTATTTAGAAGGCATGTAAGAAATACTAGATCTATGGCTCTAGGGCATAACCAAAGTTGTTTCTGATTCTCCTCTGCCTTCATATTTTAGGAACCAAATTTTGTTTATTTACATCTCATTTCCTAAGGAGCTAGCTTTCTTCTCTTTGCGTGGGTTTTGCCATAACTACCATCAACTATAGATTCAGATTCTTAGACTAGAACCTATACTCTAGCAAAGGTTTAAGAAAAGGCATGTAAGATAAAATCTCTAAAAAAAATTACTAAACATAATAATATCCTGATTTCCCTTTTCCCATGGATTAATCTCTAAGCATAAACTCATTCTAGATGCGAGCTCCTGAGTAATTTATTAGATAACCTATCCCTGACCTTACTCTCCTTTTTGGACACTGTCTTGACTATTGGCCTGAGATTTGCCTGGTTTTGTTCATCCATCTCTTGGCTAATTATGGCTCCCTTCCTTTAGACTTCAGAACAATCTTACTCAATTTCTAATGTTCCATTCCCCAAACCAGTCTTGCCCTCAACTCTCCTGTCACTTCACTGCTGAGTCACAAGAGAAGTGAGGAAGTCTAGGCCGGAACAGAAAGGCTAGTCTACAGGTTGGGAGGGCAAATGTGGCATAAGAGGTCATGTCTTGAAAGTTCCACATAGACAGGAGCCATGGGTACCATTAATTCATTCAGGAAGAATCTGAGGACCTTAGATCCAAT
>NW_012104098.1:1630144-1631443 GCF_000951045.1 Mandrillus leucophaeus | reverse complement strand
AGACAGTTTGTTATAATTCCTGTTCTTGTACATTTGCTGAGGATTGCTTTACTTCCAACTATGTGGTCAACTTTGGAATAAGTGCAATGTGGTGCTGAGATGAATGTATACTCTGTTGATTTGGGCTGGAGAGTTCTGTAGATGTCTATTTAAAGTCTGCTTGGTGCAGGGCTGAGTTCAATTCCTGGATATCCTTTTTTACTTTCTGTCTCGTTGATCTGTCTAATATTGACAGTGCACCATCATCAAGACCAAAGGTAGATAAAACCATAAAGATGGGGAAAAAACAGAGCAGAAAAGCTGAAAATTCTAAAAATTAGAGTGCCTCTCCCCCTCCAAAGGAATGTAGTTCCTCGCCAGCCATGGATCAAAGCTGGATAGAGAATGACTGACGAGTTGAGAGAAGGCTTCAGACAATCAAACTTCTCCGAGCTAAAGGAGGAAGTTCGAACCCATTGCAAAGAAGCTAAAAACATTGAAAAAAGATTAGACGAATGTCTAACTAGAATAAGCAGTGCAGAGAATTCTTAAATGACCTGATGGAGCTGAAAACAAGAACTATGTGATGAATTCACAAGCTTCAGTAGCTGATTTGATCAACTGGAAGAAAGGGTATCAGTGATTGAAGATCAAATGAATGAAGTGAAGTGAGAAGAGAAGTTTAAAGAAAAAAACAGTAAAAAGAAGTGAACAAAGCCTCCAAGAAATATGGGACTATGTGAAAAGTCCCATATTGAGATGTAGATGTAGTCCAAATCTACATCTGATTGGTGTACCTGAAATTGATGGGGAGAATGGAACTAAGTTGGAAAACACTCTGCAGGATATTATCCAGGAGAATCTCCTCAACCTAGCAAGGCAGGCCAACATTCAAATTCAGGAAATACAGAGAATGCCACAAAGATGCTCCTCAAGAAGAGCAACTCCAAGACACATAATTGTCAGATTCACCAAAGTTGAAATGAAGGAAAAAATGTTAAGAGCAGCCAGAGATAAAGGTCAGGTTACCCACAAAGGGAAGCCCCTCAGACTGAGAGCAGATCTTTCAGCAGAAATTCTACAAGCCAGAAGATAGTGGGGGCCAATATTCAACATTCTTAAAGAAAAGAATTTTAAACCCAGAATTTCATATCCAGCCAAACTAAGCTTCATAAGTGAAGGAGAAATAAAATCCTTTACAGATAAGCAAATGCTGAGAGATTTTGTCACCACCAGGCCTGCCCTACAAGAGCTCCTGAAAGAAGCACTAAACATGGAAACATGGAAAGGAACAACCAGTACCAGCCACTGCAAAAACAT
>NW_012104098.1:1627027-1629534 GCF_000951045.1 Mandrillus leucophaeus | reverse complement strand
CCTAGTCTCTGATAAAACAGACTTTAAACCAACAAAGATCAAAAGAGACAAAGAAGGCCATTACATAATGGTAACAGGATCAATTCAACAAGAAGAGCTAACTATCCTAAATACATATATATGCACCCAATACAGGAGCACCTAGATTCATGAAATGCCTATTTTGTAACCTAGTGTTGGGGTCAGGGATGAGTAGGTAGGAGGGTTAAGGGAAAGAAATGATTGACTCCACTATTGCACCACAGTTAGAGTGAAGAATGCAGATTTTTTCCCTTATTTTTGCTAGCATTGTTGCTTCTGAGTATGTTAGATTACCTTATTTTGTCACTCTGCCCTAATGCTGACTCTTCTATACTACATAACCATGCAGGAGCTAATCATGAGATTGTGGATTAGGCTACATGAGATCCCCTTAAAAACATATCTATGGAAGCACAGCATATTACAATTAAGACAATTTTCACAGCCTTGAGATCCTCTAAAGGCCCCAGGGTTGGTTTGGTTTGGTGCCAGAATATGTCAGGTTGACAGCCAACAATCATGGCTTGTTTTGTTTTGTTTTGTTTTAACAAAGAGGAGCCTTCTGGCATACTACTCCTGCATGTTACATCACCACACTACCACAGGAGTTTGATGAGTTTCAATTGATTTAAGTTGGCACTCAATATAAAATGATAGATGCTGGGCTGACACAAGATAAGACAGTCATTTCTATCTTGGCAAAATAAAAAAATGTTGGGGGAAAGGATAGCTTTTCTTGCTTCAACAATTTAGTTCTATCCTCTTATCTTGCTCTATTAACTTTAACAGATGGTTTTCTCTATCTCATTAAGTAAAAAACAATTTTTAAGTGGATTTAGGATCAGAAACTTCAGAAACATCACAGGGTGAGCTAAGGAAGAGGGGCTCAAAAAGGCATAGAGAAAGGTTGGTCTGAAAAGCTCAGAGAGAGTCATAGAGGGCCTTATTATGAAAGCCAAAGGGTTGTGGATTTTTCCCTTATGAAGTATATTAAATAAGCTTGAGAGAACTTGCTCAATAAAGAAGTTGAATATGAAAAAAGCCTGAAAGTGACCATTGGCACTGACAATTAGGATGACATTAATTACTTCACAGAGCAACTATAACACAGTTGTGAAGGCAGATAAAGTACATTGTGAAGCAGAATGGATAATGAAAATCTGGATTCTAAGTAGAAATGGGGGTGTGAGCAGCCAGGAAATTGATAGGGGCAGTCAAGGAGAAGAATTCTACTGAAATAAGGTAAAGAAAGATTTGTTTTTAAGGGCTGGAGAAAGGAGCATATTCATTGTCTGAAAGGAAGAAACCAGTAGAAGAAAACAGATTGAAGGCAAGCTGAGAGAGCTGAGTTCTGGGTCCATTTTGGATCCTATCTATATTTTCAGTTATCACCCTAGATTCTTCGACTAATTCTTTGTCCAAAGAAAATGCCACAAGCTCTAGGCTACTATCGGAGTCTGAAGTCACCCTCATTGCTTTCTGCTACTTGCTGACTTTGTTACTGGTCCTAGTTCTTGGGCTCTGGCTCTATCCCTTGTGGCCTAGCCCTCGACTTAAACCTCAATTCATTCCAATTATTCTATTTCGAGTTCTCACTTTGACTTATTTCTAACAATTCTTGTTGATCGCTCTAGAAATGAGGTTTTTACCTCACACTTCACTTTCTTCTTAGGTATGGTATTATACACTTATAACTGCCTACCTCACAGCCATTTCCTACCTTCTTCTTCCTGGTTAATATAACCCCAATTCCGTTCAGATCTCCAGTGACAATATGCTTTAAGGGGTGGTCAGCCCCGTCCCACCCTAGGAGGGGAATTTACTTAGTCAAAGCTAGTTACGCAAATTCTATTTCCCTGGACAGTGATTTGTTCTGGAAAAGGATGTGTCAAAATTCTTATCTGATGGCAGTCTGATCCTGGAAGAAAGATTTCCACTTTTTCTACTGGATATAGCAGTGTCTACATGGAATATCTGGCAAATTGACTCATCCAGTGACCATGAAAGAACAAGATAGAGCTGCTGAGCAAAAAGGAGAGAACCTGGGTGCATGGAACATTGTCAAATCTCTGTGTTATTTAATGGTACCCAGAATTGCCTACCTTTGGTTTTCTTGCTGTGTAAGTTATTTTCTCAGATATGTTTCATTGGATTTTCTGCTTCTTTAAATAAAAAAGATTCTAAGTGACATATTGTAGAAGAAAAGCCTGAGAAAAACTCACTTTATTGAGGTCATACTACATATCAAATATTTTGCATCCATTATTTAGCTTAATTTTTTTTTAATTTATTTATTATTATACTTTAAGTTGTAGGGTACATGTGCATAACGTGCAGGTTTGTTACATATGTATACTTGTGCCATATTGGTGTGCTGCACCCATTAACTCGTCACTTACATCAAGTATAACTCCCAATGCAATCCCTCCCCCCTCCCCCCTCCCCATGATAGGCCCTGGTGTGTGATTTTCCCCTTCCTGAGTCCA
>NW_012104098.1:1625942-1626977 GCF_000951045.1 Mandrillus leucophaeus | reverse complement strand
GCCCTCAACTCTCCTGTCACTTCACTGCTGAGTCACAAGAGAAGTGAGGAAGTCTAGGCCGGAACAGAAAGGCTAGTCTACAGGTTGGGAGGGCAAATGTGGCATAAGAGGTCATGTCTTGAAAGTTCCACATAGACAGGAGCCATGGGTACCATTAATTCATTCAGGAAGAATCTGAGGACCTTAGATCCAATCAGAAGAGACTCATATACGAGAGAGTTTAAGTCAGCAGGTTGAGGTTAACAATGGATACACATGCAAGTAAGACATGTTGAAACAGGCTAGAGGTGATCAGAGATCCAGATTAAAATACATAATATGGGCAGGATGGAGTGCTGGATAGGATGTAGAGCAAGAAAACAAAAATAAAATAAAATAAAATAAAAATTTTAAAAGTCATATTTGTATGGTATAAACAAAAAACCCAAACAGAAATAAACTGAATATGTGAATGATCCTAGGGCAAGAACAGGGTATCTCATATTCTGGTTTAAATGTCCTTCTTGGTGAAGGCAACCTTGACTGCTTTGCAAAATTAATCCACATTATAAAGACATTTTTGTCAATAGTTATAACAGGCAGAGAGCTACAAACTTTTACTTAACACTCACCAATAACTTTCATAACCATTATGTCCTTAAATATACAATGTATTTACCTTAGCCAGGCGTGGTGGCTCATGCCTGTAATCCCAGCACTTTGGGAGGCCAAGGCGGGTGGATCACCTGAGGTCAGCAGTTCAAGAACCCCTGGCCAACATGGTGAAATCCCGTCTCTACTAAAAATACAAAAAAATTAGCTGGGCATGGTAGCGGGTGCCTGTAATCCCAGCTACTCAGGAAGCTGAGGCGTGAAAATTGTTTGAATACAGGAGGCAGATGTTCCAGTGAGCCGAGATCACGCCATTGCACTCCAGCCTCAGAAACAAGGGCAAAACTTTGACTCAAAAAATATATATATACAAAAATATATAAACATAACATATTACATGTAATATTATATAATATAAATATGATATACTTTATCTGTATATAT
>NW_012104098.1:1624328-1624858 GCF_000951045.1 Mandrillus leucophaeus | reverse complement strand
TTGGCTGCATAAATGTCTTCTTTTGAGAAGTGTCTGTTCATATCCTTTGCCCACTTTTTGATGGGGTTCTTTGTTTTTTTCTTTTAAGTTTGTTTGGGTTCTTTGTAGGTTCTGGATATTAGCCCTTTGTCAGATAAGTAGATTGCAAAAATTTTCTCCCATTCTATAGGTTGCCTGTTCACTCTGATGGTAGTTTCTTTTGTTGTGCAGAAGCTCTTTAGTTTAATTAGATCTCATTTGTCAATTTTGGCTTTTGTTGCTGTTGCTTTTGGTGTTTCAGACATGAAGTCCTTGCCCATACCTATGTCCTGAATGGTATTACCTAGGATTTCTCCTAGGGTTTTTACGGTTTTAGGTCTAACATTTAAGTCTTTAATCCATCTTGAATTAATTTTTGTATAAGGTGTAAGGAAGTTTTGTATAAGATGTAAGAAAATTTCAGCTTTCCACATATGGCTAGACAGCTTTTCCAGCGCCATTTATTAAATAGTGAATCCTTTCCCCATTTCTTTTGTCAAGGTTGTCAAAGA
>NW_012104098.1:1588216-1624278 GCF_000951045.1 Mandrillus leucophaeus | reverse complement strand
ACTGGAGCTGTTCCTATTCGGCCATCTTGCTCCGCCCCCTTAGCTTAATTTTTATAATGACCTTATGAAGTTCGTATTTGATCTTAATTTAAAGAGGAGTACAACTCAAAAAGCCTGAATTTTCCCCCACGAGGTCGAAAGTCTTGACCGCAGATTTTCATATGCATCATCAAGCATTGCATCTAGTTTTGCCTGATACCTGTTTCCCAGACTTCAAACTTTTATGAATTTCAAAGTTCTGCAGTAGAACATGGGGGTATGAGTAAAAATTGCAAAATAAGGCAGATTGTTCAAACCTTAGCATATTTATTAGTTTGGTGAACTAAGATTACTCAGATCCTAAATTCTGTATTAGTATTTGTAAAAGGCAATAATAGTACCTATTCACAAGTTGTACAGCATTTAATAAATACCAATACAGCTTAGTCATATAACCAATGGCTTTATTTATATTAATGCTGCTAGTGCAAAATATACAGTTGAGTTTTAAAAATCATATCACAGAATTTTAGGACTATAAGAGATTGCAGAAATGAAATTTTGTAATACCCCTGCCACTGAGCATATAAACTTAACCTGCAATTCAAAAAATAGCTCAGAGCTAAATATATAAATGACCTTCTTATGAGTTACTTTTACAAAGCTAAATATAATAACTTTATGTCATTAAATTTATGATAATCATCATTTGGAATTAATGGCCAGCTAAGTAAACACAGCCACATGGAGAAAGAAACGAAAACATATCTAGTTAGAATTTAAGAACATGATCATTTTACTGCATTTTACCATACCTGGTGGACAACTCTGTAGTGTTGTACAATTGAGAAAACATTAAACTTGGAATCAAAAGATGTAGCTGAGATCAAACCCCTTCTCCATTATTCATTATGTCTGTAACTTTGTGCAAGTCATTTACTGCCCCTAAATCGAAATCTTTTTATCTTTAAAATGGGAGTGATAATTTAGCCCTGTGCTTATATCACAGTTGGATTCTAAAGTCAAAGTATATACAAAAGCCTTTTATGCATTGAAATATGCAGCATACATGAAAGGAAAATAATAGAAATTTCAGTGAACACAAATGGTGGAAACTTCAGACTGCATATTCTGTAACGTGTTCTTTAAGTTATTCTTCCTTAGGATATTTACTCATTACCTATTCTGAAGAATCAGCAGCCTTTCTGAAACTGCACACTACTAACACAGCACAGTGCCATGGACGGCTATAGATTCAACCCGAGCCTTTTGATGTTGATGAGCTTTGAAGGATTCCCATCTCTAGAGCTGTGCTCACTTTGCTCACTGTACTTGATAGAATCAAGCTACAGGCTTAGCATATGATAGTTGGTTTGAGTCAAATTTGGAAATCACTCAATCAAGAAACCACTCAATCACCCTGTCTAGAAAACAAATGAATTAGAGAAGAAAACACCAAGATGACTCAGACCCAATTCTGAAAGTGTTTTTAATGGGACATTGATTCAGCCTATACTGAATTTTATTTACTAAAAATAAAAAATAATGTTGGCAATACTGTTTGTGGAGTCTCTTCCAGACAGCTGTAACATCTGAGAAACACTTGGAATGCTGCCTATAAAGTTCTATAAATAACAACATCATCCTTATCTAGGATTATTTTTCTAATTCCATAAGGCCTTAAATAAACTGAGTTATTTTCCAGGAATGTCAGAAAGCTCTAGAAATCAGTAAATTGGACCTCACTATTCACTATTCTATTATTGCAGTTGTAAGTTGCTATGAAAGTCCAGAATTCCTGTTATCCATAGAAACTACCCTTTCTATGCTGGTCAGAATCTCGGGTTGGCCCAAAAACTGACCACAAATTCAATATGAGACAAATAGGAAGGAGCAGTTCAGAAAGCCAAGGTAATTACTGACTACATTGACAGTGAACACTGTACAAGAATGAAAACAAACCGGGAACAAGAGAGCCATGTACCAACTCTGGGGTCATGGTTGAAAAGGCATATGTCCAAGAAAGACCAGAGAAACACAACTAGAAACCCATAAGTTATCTATTTCTTTCTCTTCATACTTAAGCATTTAAAAGGTGTAGTCTACATTGGTTGACAATCCTCCTATTCACTAAAAAACGTATTACAACATGAGGTACATAAAAAGGAAATTATCAGTTTGGAAATACCACAAACTAGAGTATACATCGAAAACCGCAGTTGTTTCATTATAAGAAATGCAGGCCCGACAAGGTGGCCCATGCCTATAATCCCAGCACTTTGGGAGGCCGAGGTGGTGGATCACCTGAGGTCAGGAGTTTGAAACCAGCCTGATCAACATGGTGAAATCCCGTCTCTACTAAAAACAAATAAATTAGCCAGGCATGGTGGTGGTCACCTGTAATCCCAGCTACTCAGGAGGCTGAGGCAAAAGAGAGAGAGAGAGAGAGAGAGAGAAAGAAAGAAAGAAGGAAGGAAGGAAGGAAGGAAGGAAGGAAGGAAGGCAGGAAGGAAGGAGAGAGAGAGAGAAAGAAAGAAAAAGAAAGAAAGAAAGAGAAAGAAAGAAAGAAAGATGGAAGGAAGGAAGGAGAGAAGAAAGGAGAAAGAACAAAAAAGAAAAGAAAGAAATGCAAATGGCCAACTTTTCAAGGAAATGTCAAATTGCCTTCTGAGGTTATTGCACAAATTTACCAACCCCCAGCACTGTATAAACTTTAACATAGTTCCTCATCTTTCTCTACACTTGATATAGTCAGATTTCTTGATTTTTGTCATTATAAAATTATATGCAATTATGCTTTTAATCTACATTTTTCTGATTAGTAAAGAGATTAAGCATCTTTTCTTCCCCACTTATTTCTCATTTTGTTTTTGTGTATTCATGTTGTTTGTTTATTTTTCTATTTTGTTACTTGTTTTTCTTATTGATTTATAAGGGTTTTAAAAATGTGTGTGTGTGTGTGTGTGTTTATGAAACTAATCTTTTATTAGTTAAATGTGTTGTAAATTTTGTCTTAGTTACTTGGAAACTTTTATTTATGTACCTTTTGATGAACAGAAGCTTTTCGATCCAATGTAGTTAAATTTAAGCCTTTTGTTCTACGTTAACACTATTCGTTTCTTTTTTAAAGGAGTCCTTCATTACCCAAAAGACCTGAGATAGTCTCCTATATTTTTTTTCCCAAAAGTTTTTAAGATTTCACATTTAATCCCTTAATCCATCTGGAATCGATTTCTGAGCATGATATGGTCCTCCTATCAGTTTTCTATCCACGCATTTTTAATCGTGTTGCAGTTCTCCTCAAAATTTGTTCTGCTTCAGGTCATGACTGAGCTTCATGTTATCAAATCCAATGAGTGATTTTCTGATTTTTTTTTTTTTTTGCAGTATTTGAGAATCTACACAACTCTTCTCTTCTTGAAACTGTCTTGCATTTCATCTGTGACATTACTCTTGATTTTCCTTTTACCTTTTGCTCTGATCTCTCTAGCCTTCATTGCCTCCTCCATCTGCCGCCATGATGCTGATGTGACCCAGTGTTCCATCTTCAACCACTCCTCTTCTCATATACTTAGTCTTTCCCAGTGTCCTTCCCATACCCATTGTTTAGTAGACATCTATGTTCTAATGATTCATACATCCATTAACTCAAACCCACGTCTTTAGCTATAATACTAGATCTCTGGAGCCAAATGACTACTTGGCATTGTTGGCAGGATTTCCGAAAGGCATCTCAAAATCAACAACTTTAAAAGAGAATCTTTATTCTGCTCCCCCTCCTTCCAAAATCTTCTCCTCTTGCTTCATGACTTACCTCAGATGTTGACACCACCCTTTACTTGGTCAGCAAGTCAAAAATAGTAAGCCATCCCACACTCGTCCCTTGCCACCACTGCCCTTCATCCTCTGCATCTCATCAGCCAGCTTGTCCTAGAGATTCCCTTAGATGAGTATCTCTCATGTGTGCAGATTCCTCTTCACTCCCTCTGCCGCTGCCTTAATTCAAGGACCCATTATTTTTCTGTTGGGCATTTGCAGTAGCCTTTTAAATTGTCCCCCTGGAGCCAGGCTGTACCTCCAGAATCTATCATCTGCACCTTTCAGAGTAATCTTTATAAAATGCAAATCTCATCATAAGACAGGTAGGGTCCTATCCTCATGTGTACAATATTCCTACACTTCTCAATCCTCATACTGCCGCAGGCCACAGTGTCAGGCCCATTACTCTACTCAGAGATGGTCGCCAATCCTCTTGCAGTTACCAACACAGAATTTCCACTGAGCTGCCACCTTCAGATTAAGGGGAATGCTTTGCCACCCACCAGTTGTTACTTTAGTTAGTTCTTAGCCCACCCAGCTATCACCAGAGTATGGATTCTTACTTCAATCCCTTTTTCCTTCATCCAAATGGCCACATTTGAAATCCCTTCTTGGCGCCTTCAGCTGCGATCTCTGAATATCTCTTTCCACAACAAAATACTTTGGAAATTCTAAATTCTTTACCAAATAATATTTATTTGTTGTAGTGTTTCATAGACAAAACATGCAAATATTGGTTGCTCATTGCTTGACCTAATCCCTAGTAACTTCCAAGTTAGGTCTCCTACTCCTCCCACTACATTTTACTTCCAAGCCATCTTGTGCTCTTACATGACTCCAAGTACTTTCTATCTTACAACTCCTACCAAAACTCTGTTTCCAGCAAACTCATATCTTGAGCTCCGCATCTAACTCCTACTAGACATCTCCATTTGAATGTGTCCTAAACACTTCAAACTCAAAACTAAATTCCTTATATGCATCTATCTCCAATTATCCTTCTCTTCCTCAAATTACATAATATCTCATGAAATAGCACTAGTATCTACCCCGTTACCAAAGGAGCCATTATTTCCTCCTATTTGCTTCAAATTAAATCAATCATTGAGTCACCACCTCCTAAATATATCTCAAAACTCCACCCTTCCTTTTGTTCTCATGCCACCGTCCTAAATCAAACCATTATACTTCCTTGCTTGATCTATAGTGACAACCTTCTGATGAATTTCCCTTTCTCCATTTTTTCTTTCTTTATTTAACGTAGTTTCACAAGGTATGGTAGCAAGGAGTCATTTTCCAGACATGCAAATCTGTTCATGTCCCCTGTTAGAATACCTTGGTAACCTCAGTACTACTCCCCTAATATTAAATAAAATGGGGGTGGGAAGGAGGAGTAGACTTCATGATCCCAAAAGCTCTTATTTTTCTGGGTCAAGAACACAAAAGGATCTAGGAGCCTTTATAAAACAATATTTTACTTCAGGCTAAAGTTGTAGTTACTCAAAAGCATTAGAAGGTCCAAAAGGGAGGTATGGAAATTCAAGAGCAGTCCCTTTATTCCATTCTACTAACTTCACCGCCAAAATAGCCAGCCTCAGGAATGTTTAGCTCTTGAACATTGTGTCCTCTTTTCCCTTAACAAGTATTTTTTTGCCCCTTTTTCCTCATTCTCAGGGTCATACCTCTTCTCATGTTAGTTGTCAGTTCTGTTAAGTTTTTTCTAGATGCAGATGGAGAAGAGATACAGGGAAAGGCAATCTCACACCGGCCAATTCTCCTTGAATGGTACCTGCAAGATGATCAGAATTTTCACAGTGCTGTGGACTTTCATTATCTTTTGTTATTTTAAGAATGTCTGTCTCTTTTCTTTGTCCTAGTTGCAATATACTTGATTCCAGAAGAAGGAGAAGAAAACACTTACATTCTTAAAAAACATAAAAAAGTATCCATTTTTAAAATAGTTTATGCCTGGCCTTGTGTAATTCCCCATACTGCTACTAATATTTGATGCATTATAGCAGATGCTCGTTCCTCTTCCATATCTGGTCAGTTTTTACCATTTCTGTACAGGCTGACATATTCATAGTGTAGACACCTGTGACTATGCCCAATCACCTTCTCCAGTTACAAGAGTATGCCTGGCTAGCATGTAGGGCAGGTCAGACATGGTGGGGGGTTAGCATACCCAGGAGCAGCAATTGACAAACTATGAATGGGAATTTGTAAATAAACTTCCAGTTTCCTCACACTTTGAGGGGAACAATTTTGAAGAATGCTCTGCATAGTCTTTCAGAGGTCTCTGGTGGGATTAGGCACTAGTTTCCTAAGTTGTAATTTGCTCTGTTAATGCACCCTGTGTTGACTTTGTTATCTTCTGTCTTTCTTCCTCCCTTACCTACAAAAGCTTTTTCAGACCCACCTCTCAAACTGCTTTCACTCAGATCTTTTATCTCAAGTTCTGATTTTGAAAGAATTAAACTTAAGACAATTAGTGCTAAAATAGAGCTAAAAAGCAAAACTTCGGACTGTATTTTTGAATTGATTATTCACCAGTCAGATAGCAACAAGGTCCCATTGCTGGAAACATGTGGGCTGGTGGTAAGTTGTAGCATGCTGTAGGTAATAGCATCACTATTACTAAGCAAATTCTTAGATTTCATCTTTGATGAACTGGGATCAGGTAGAAGTAAGAAGGCAACACATGATCTTAAAGTCTGTGAAATTGGTTGGGTATGGTTAACAGCCATAAAACCTCTGAAGGAAGAAAATGACACTCTTAGGTCAACAATTGTCAACAGGGCTCAGGGTGACAGCAAGAATGTCTTCATGGCAACATTTAAACAAAATCTTTATCACTTGTTGCCAGGGAGTACACATTGCTTTAAATCAGCCCCAAAATTTGATTGGAGGGGTGAAAGACTTACAAAGGAGACTGAATTAAAAGTCTCTGTCAGGAAAGGAATTAGATTCTATGATGTAGAATGCAGACATCTGAGTAAATATGTTTGAGAATTTTGAACCTCCAGAATGCTGTGGGATGGCAAAAGTGACTTCACTTGTTATAGGAGGGCAGGCTCCTATTGCCTGAAGTCTATGGGAAATCTCTCCCCTGCCATAAGACAAAGGATTTGCAAGAGAATGCTCATTTCTCAGGAGCTGTATTTGCCTCAACTCACTGTTTCTGGACAAGCAATTAGGGTCGAATCTCAGTATCATCAGAGCAGGGAAGTACTGTTCCTACCACAGGAGCAAAGCAAGTATTCACTGAAAGAATGGGAGGACCTGGCTAAAGCAAGAACTAGGAGAACATACCTGGGGATTGATATTTAGGGTAATGATGGGAATTGGGGGAAGGATAAGCTGAATGATAGAGATCTCTTCTGTGCCTCTAGTTTAATATCCTGATAAGAGTGCCTGGAGACGGTGTAGATATTACACCACAATGTCAGTTTGAATCAAAGAAATAACAATGACCTATAGTAAATGAAGTAGAGTTGCTAAAACAGCCTTGATAAAGTACTGAAGAGGATGTAAAAGGTCTTAAAGATGTGGCTATGCTGGGATGAATTTACTACATAACCTGAGAAAGCCCAGCAGTTTTCTGTGTTCCCCACTGAGGGTAGAAGTGGAGAAGAAGACACTCTTTTCATTGAAACAGTAGTGAATCAGAAGTGCAGTAGTGAATGGAGCACCAGCATTATTGAAAAGCTCATGGATGGCTGTTCTCTATAGTGCAGTGTTTATGAAGGAAGGAGATATTGCAATGGAGCTGGACTGAGTGTCTATGGAGACGTTAGGATTCTGTAATAGCAAGTCAGATGTTGACAGTTACAGTGAATAACATCAAGGCTGTTTTCATGCTGCTGATAAAGACATACCCAGGGCCAGACAATTTACAAAGGAAAGATGTTTAATGGAAAACTCACAGTTCTACATGGCTGGGAAAGCCTCACAATCATGGGGTAAGGCAAGGAGGAGCAAGTTACATCTTACACGGATGGTGGGAGGCAAAGAGAGAGTTTGTGCAGGTAAACTCCCATTTTTAAAGCCATCAGATGTCATGAGATGTATTCACTATCACGAGAACAGCACAGAAAAGACCACCCCCATGATTCAATTATCTCCCACTGGACCCCTCTGACAATATGTGGGAATTATGGGTGTTACAAGATGAGATTTGGGTGGGGACACAGAGTTGAATCATATCAACAACCATGGGGCTTGACCTACAGATATTTGAGGTAATTGCAAATAGATGATTGATGTTTCTAGGGAGGATATTAATGGTTAGCCAAAGCGTATGTGACATGATCACAACAACAACAAAAAGATCTAGAACTGGTAAGGGAAAAGCTAATATCAATTACTGCAATGGAAGATTATAATCTCTCATGCAGTTCCTATGATTGAGTCAGTTTTCAGACACAGGACTCCTTAAATGAATGACATGATTATTGCCTTGAAGAAGGACTCCATAAGGTCACAGCAAATATATACAATAGCCATCACCCTAATTCTTTCTCACAATGATCTAAGGCCATTTACCAAAGTCTCTATATGTTTGGGAAGGGAAAATACTTAAATTCTATGAAAGCCACTGAATACAAGGTCTAAACTGATACTGATATGAGGTAACCTGACATAGTTTGTCTGTGTCCCCACCCAAATCCCATCTTGAATTGTAGTTCCCATAATCCCCATGTTTCGTGGGAGGAACCCAGTGGGAAATAACTGAATCATGGGGGTGGTTACCCTCATGCTGTTCTGGTGATAGTGAGTTCTCACGAGATCTGACAGTTTTATAATGGGATTTTCCCCTTTTGCTTGGCACTTCTCCTTGATGCTGCCATGTGAAGAAGGACATGTTTGCTTCCCTTCCCACCATGATTGTAAGTTTCCTGAGGCCTTCCCAGTCATGCTGAATTAAACCCCTTTCCTTTATAAATTACCCATTCTTGAGTATGTCTTTATTAGCAGCATGAAAATAGACTAATATAGGACCCAACGTGTCTCAATGGTCCACTGTTAAAGTGAAAGCATACAGAGGTCAGGCAACAAATAGAGTAAGTCTATCTCACTGAGAGTCCACTGACCCTGTGATCATTTACTAGAATCATGTGTGTATAATCTTTTTGGATATATTTGCTTGCTGGAAGAATCCTCACAATGGTTCCCTGACATATGGAGTTAGAGCCATTTTGGATAATAAAGGCCTAGTGAAAACCCTTGAAACGATTCATCCCCCAGGTCCAGATAATAAATTAAAAGCAATATTACATTTCAGACAGAATAGCAAAGAATTGTAGGACTCTCAAAGATTAAACAATGCAGACATAATGGTGCCCACCTTATCTCCATTTAATTCACTGGCATTAACCTACACAACCAGATGGACATAAGAAGGTCTGAAGGTAGAAGACTGAATTGCAGACATTTAGTCAGATGAAGTATCTTAACTGGAACAGATGAGCATGGGCTCTACAACTTAATATGAGATTACTCATCTAGAGATGGCATTCTTTTCCATCTCCATCAAAAAAAGAGGGATTAAGAGCAGTTTGCTTTTACCTGGGGGGAACATCAGTACATATTTACAGTTTTGCTTCTAGCTAAGGTAATTCTTCTGCTCTCTGTCATAATATAGTTCTGGATAATCTTAAAATTTTCACAAACATCAAGCTTCTGCATCATATTGATATTGCTGGAGAGCAAGAAATGCAAATACATGTGCCACTAGTAATATCCATATGTACATTGGTGACAAATAACCCCCAAAATAAATCAAAATCCTGACATATTGGTAAAGTTTTAGAGGTTTATTGCCTGGAGCAATGCTTGAATATACCCTCAAAGTTACGGGACAAATTCACAAACCCTGCCCCTTCTGCCACTAAGAAAAAAAAAGAATAGCCCTTAATAGATCTCCTTATATTTTAGATATAGCATATACTACACTTGGAACTACTGCTTTTACACATTTAGGGGGTAATACTGACACTCCCAAATTTTTTAGAGACTAGGTAAAGAGAGGATTCTGTAGCAGATTAAAGATCTGGCATTTGGCCATCTGACCCATCAGATTTCATTTTGGTAGAGATATATAAGGCAGATTAAAATGTTTGGCAGAATCTAAGATTTCTGAGCAAGGTCATCTCATGTACAGAAGAAAATAAATAAAAGAGAAGTTCTGGCAAGCTACTAGTAGAAACTAGTTGTATGGGCCCTGGTAGATGCTAAATGCAAGGCCATGAGATATCAAATGACAAGAAAACTGAAAATGCCCATCAGGAATTAGCCATCTTCAGATCCTTCACTGTTTACCCTAAAACAGTAAAAATTCAGAGTACAGTGGAAATGGGGATTGTGTTCTAAAAAGTCCAGATCAGATAAGTTAATGTGAAGAGGTGGCCCAGATCCCCAAGTCATCAATCTTTCTTCTTCAAGTCACACATATAGACCCATGGTACATTCCTTATATCCTGATAGGTTTGTTCTATATGTTGGGGCAAGCCATTAATCAGGTGACTGCTCTTGCACTCAGCCCAACTCATGGGTGGCCATGAAAGATGATGGCAAGGGCAAACTGAACAGTGCACCTGGTCATCAGCTTCCTGTGAAGGGAGAACTAAAAGTTCAGACCACTCAGGGATGAAAAGAAGATGTTCTGAGCAATCTCATCAGGCAAACAATTTAGATCAATGAAAGTGCTGACAAGGTGAGGGAAATCCAGAATGATTGGTAGAAAGTGTAAATGATATATTTCAAATTTGGCCTTGGAACCAGATAGAGCAACAGAGATAATAGCTCATCTCATTATCAATCCCATTATATTTTTTTAGATTGTTACCAACAACCTATCCACTGATAAAACAAAAGACTCAATATGGGACACTATACCTGAATACATTTTACTGCAAGCACCATGACTCTGCATGAGAGCTTTCTCTGGCTATAGGAGTTTGCAAACCTACACTCAACTTACATGCTGGTAAATCTGGAAATGTTGGGGAGTTGACATCTTTAAGAATGACCTTCAATCAATTATAGTTTGGATCTGATAGATAAATATCCTGGCTTCTTCACTCCTCAGATATAAAAGTTCTGAGGCATGCTCTACACAGTCTTCCAGAGTTCCATAGTAGGACTGATCCCCCATTGTTCCAATACGTGACCTGGTCATTAATGCATTCCATATTGGGTTTCCTATTTTCTTAATCTTTTTTCCCCACTCTTCCCCAATCACCTTCCAAATTAATTACTTTCACTCACTTAGGGAGAGGGATCCTTATCCCAGAACAAATTAGATTCTGGAAATGTGTACCCTTACAGCTTTCTATATGTCCCTTGTCATAGCACCACATTTATCGTTATCGCTTGTCATTTTCCAATTGACTAAAAGTATTAAGAAGACAGGGATGATTTCTATCCTGCTCACAACAAATACCAAATGTCTAGCACAGCTTAAATATAGTACAAACCCAACAAATATTTGTTGAATGAAATCACTTGCAAACTAAACTTATCACAATGGCTTCCTTCCATCTCAATCTAGAATAGAAAACCCAGTTGGCCTCTCATCTCCAGCCATCTCCCTAGTTGTACATTTTATTTAATTTATTAAACTGCAGTTCTCTGCACAAATCATATTGTCATATTGCCAAGGCTTTGCCCATTTGTTTCTTCTGCTGTTTAGTATTTCCCTCCTATCTTATTCCTGCCAATCCTTCAAGTCTCAATTAAAGTATAACCATCTCTGGAAATCCTTCTTTAATGCCTCAGTAATATTTAGAGGTGTCTCTGTTCCCAAAGAACCTTCAGCCTAATTCTATTATAATTCTTTTTAACATTAAAAAAAATTGAAACTTATTTTTCTTTCCCCCCAAACCCATAAGCTGCTCAAGAAATGAATCTGTAGGGGTTTTATTTTTATACAGTGCCTAGCACAGTGTCTGGGGGAAAGTTATGTGCTCAACAAGTATTTTCTGGCTGCAGATGAACATGACATATTAGTATTATTAAGAACTAGTGATGTTGAGCCTGTAAAGAAATCTTAAGGAATGCAGGGCATTTGTCTCAAGTATTCAAGGACTACCTACAGGAATAAGCATTAAAAACTTCGGTGCTTTTCTCAGTGAATTATGGCTAATTGCTTTCTGAGTTTGCAGAATTAGATGCTTGGGAATGTAAAAAAATGCTTATTGGTTGCAACAGCTGCTGATGTGTATACTTTCTTATATCAATTACTAAATATTGCTGTTGGCAGTTGTTAGCAGTTTGACATGTATCTGTACTTGTTAATAGCAAAGGCCTTGGGACCTAGCTGCCTGGGTTCAAATACCAATCCTGCTTTTTAATAGCTACACAACCTTGGGAAACTTAAAGTAGTATTTCAATGCCTCAGTTTTCACATCTGTAAAGTGGGTTTAATAAAAGTATCTAGTTTACAGGGTTGTGAGGATTAAATAAATTATCATATGTAAAATATTTAAAACAATATGTGCTACACAGATGATCATTATAATACAACTGTTTTAATCAACCCACTAGGCCAAAGCAGGTCCAACGAATGAAAGTGTTAGCATATTTTGATTCAATATAAAAATTAGTTTTGACAATTTATGCTATCCAACAGTGAAACTAGCTGTCTCACAATAGTGAACATTATACCACTAGAAGTTAAACCATCCACCCAAGCAGTGGTTATCTATACTGGAACGTAGTTGAGATTTTTTAAAAATTCTAATATATTCCGATTCCATGACTCCTCCAGCACCATATTGTGATAGCATATGCCAATTTGTACACCATGTCTTTATTTAACGACATCAAATCCCTTAAAATTTAAACTTTCTTTTCCCTTCCAGAGGTAGGAAACTAAATGAAATGAAAGAGAATGAAAACTTTTATCTTTAACACTTTCTTCTGTATCTCCTCCAACTAGATAACAAACAATTATTCAGCTGAAGAAGACATTAGTAAAGGCTGGCTAGCACAATAACAGTTAGAACACACGCACAAACTTTCTTACTGCCAATATTATTCCTCAGCTGAGACCATTCCTGAGCTTTATGATTTAGATCGGGGTCCACAACCCATGGGTCATGGTGCCGGTACTGGTCAGTGGCCTGTTAGGAACTGGGCCACACAGCAGGAGGTGAGTGGTAAACACGCAAGCATTATCATGTGAGCTCTGCCTCCTGTCAGATCAGCAGCGGTATTAGATTCTCATAGGAGTGAAAACCCTATTGTGAACTGTGCACATGAAGGATCTAGGTTTTATGCTCCTTATGCGAATCTAACTAGGGCCTGATGATCTGAAGTGGAATAATTTCATCCTGAAACCATCCTCCAACCCTGGCCATGGAAAAATTGAACGAAACCAGTCCCTGGTGTCAAAAAGGTTGGGGACTGCTGGTCTGGATAACACATACTGGAGGGTCATAATATTGCCACTCAGACTTCCATGGGCACAGGTGGAGAGATGCTGGAGAAAAGGAAGTTTTAAAGCCATAAGAAGGCATAACAAAGTTCTAAATTCTCATTCATTTCACAAGAGCCTGTCTGCCCCATAAAGAAAAACTAAACAACATTTCACTAAGGCTAACCCCTGAAGTTTGATCTGGAAACAAGCGCTATTTTTTCCAATTCTCCATGTTATCCGACACCCCAACCCCCATGCCCATCACTCTCTTTCCCAAATAATAATGTATCTAACCATGGACACATGGGAACTCTTACAGAAACAACCTCTATTTTTTTTCCCTGACAAAACCATTACATTAGGTTGTATTCCTTGTCTCACCACCATTTTTATTCCTTCCAGCAGTGTGTTTAGGTTGCATAAATCCAAGATTTAGAAAAAGAAATTGATACAGATATGAATTGAATCATTCAAACAGAAGGGTCACATTGAAAGTTCTCTAATGACATTAGTCCAATAACTGGAATTCAACAATGAAGTTTCTAAAACCAAAATTATAGATCTTCACACGTTTTTCTCAAGCATTCTTTAAATGAAAACTGCGTAGAAATGTAAAACCTCAATCGCCACAGAATTAGTCTCTCCCAAAAGCACTGAGACAAGCTGTAGCCCTAAAAACAACAGCTTTATTAATTGTACTTTTAAAAAATTGTCATCATACTCTCCTCTCTTTTGTCATGTACTAATTAAAAGTGACTCCTTGAAAAACACTATTTAGAGTTTCTCTTTGGAACTTTTAAGCACTACTATTGCCGTGTTGGGAAACTGCCCTAAAACTTCCAGGTAAGAAAGCCAATCTACCCTACTGAAGAAGCAGAAGACATGGAGACCCGATGTGACCCCGCTGACAGCCAACACCAACTGCCAGATAAGAGAATGAGGCCACTTTGGACAGTCTAGCTGACCAGCTAGTAGAATGCAGCTGCCTGAATGAGCCAAGAAGGCAAAGCAGCAGATGAACCAAACTGCCAACCCACGGAACCATGATAAATAATAAATTTGTCTGTTTTCACAAAGCAAGTGTGGGGATGATTTGTTACACAGCTGTAGATAACTGGTATATCTTACATGAAAGTCCCATTTCCTCCAGGTGGTTCTGGTTTTCTGCTATATCTGGAATAACAGCTTATGCTTCTCACCTCTCTAGTTCTGGGGAAAATGAGAATACAAGAGTCTGAACCTGGATTGATCCGTAGTTGTTAACTTTTAGGGGCCTACCCTATGCTACCAAGACATGTACCCTATATTTTGAGTTTTGAATCCTGAATGTGAATCATTCTTGATCATTAGAAAAGGCCTGTTTTGGTTGCTCAGGAATAAATTTCTGTCTTCTGATTTTTCTTTACCTGTCATTTTATTCAAAATGTAGGATGATGAATCTCCACGGGCAACTAGCAAATTATCTGATGTGGGAAGCAGGTTCAGGATTTCTGAACGGTGAGTCCCAGTCTATTGTTTTCATCTAATGATAGCCTTATGGTCTATTTTCATCTTTCTGGCCCTTGCCTAGGAAGAAGGAGCCATCCTGGCAAAATGCCTTTGCAGCTTTTTGGAAGTGATACAATCTGAACATGGCCGTAAGTGTAACCCATGAATATTAGGGTCTCAGTGTTACTTTAGATATTTTCCCCAGTCTCTGATGGTCATGATGTATTCAAAAAGGAAGAGATGGGTCATCATGGCTGGTGGTAAGTGATAATTTTATGATTTATTTTTTCTGTCTACCTAGCAACTGCTTCAGAAAAAACAACAGTAAAGGATTTTGTAAGCACAGAAGTGCTGTTTTGTTTTAGTCAATTCAAAAAAGAAAGATAACGAAAGAAAATGATGTGGTCTAGTGGTTTCCACATGTATTTCAGTGTCAGCAACTATGAGTTGTAATCTCATCCAACTGTCTTTCTGGCTGACTCAGATTACTTAAGAAAAATTACCTAACTTCTCTCTGTTTCATTTTTCCTACTTATACAATGAAATAAACCACCCTTATAGCACAGAAAGAATGTTTTTAAAATTTAACTGATATTTATAAATACCCAGGAAATACATGCTATGGTGATGCAAAATACACACACACACACACCGCATACATGCATGCACATACCTTTTTCTTTTACTCTAAAATATCTTTTACTTCATTTAAAATCTTAGAGAGAAAATAAGGTGGGAACAGGGAGGTTTGTAATTTTGTTTTCTTTTCCCATTTTAAAGGCATCTCACTCCTGGTTCAGCAGCATGGAGAAAGATTTGTTGTCAGCTCCTAGGTAGGGCAGTGATTCAAATTCCCTAGGTTTGTGGCAGCATCTCAGAGAGATTCTGAGAGATTTTCAAAGCTCCGTTTTCTTTTAATTAGCTCCCTCTCTGCCTCAGGCAACAAGTTCAGGGAATCAATAGGCTAGACTGAGTAAAGACTTTGTAGGTATCAGGAGCTATGGTATGTTAGGACTTGTCAGACCCTAGATTCAGGTTTCAGAAGGTAAGCATCACAGGCTCAAGAACATTCAGAAACGAGATTTCAAACAGAAGCAGCTCACCAGCTTCAGGAGACTGTCTGACCCTGATGCCCAGACAGAGATTACCATGGCTTTCAACCACATGTTGTCCCTGCACGAGTCACTGAAGCTCCAAGGCTTGCCCTAGAGGCCTACAGACCTAGCCAGACTCTGGTTAAGACTTAATATCACACGAGAGAAGCTGCAAGTATGAATTCAGCCGAGGTGTTAAAATACTTTTGGAGTGGTTCTCAATGCTACACACTATCTGTTCCCCTTATTATTATTTTTTCTTCTTCTGATTATTATTATTATTAATTTCTCTTGTCATAGTAAGTCTTTCTCTGCACCCAGATGTTTTGAGTAACGTTGGCAATATTTTTAACTTTGTGGGGCATAAATTTAATTTGTGCCATTATTATTGCTTACTTCTTTATTTATTATAGGCACAAGCTGCATGCAGGGCTGACAACAGCCTTGCCAAGTAAGGCATGGTGGATTTGTTTTCCAGAGTTCACATCTCTAATGAACAGTTCCTGCTGATTTAGGTGCTACAATAATTGTTCTGGAGCAAACTATACAAAGTCAAGGGCAGAACATTTGGAATTCTTTGTGAGCATTCATTATTTATTCAGGAAATAGAATTCTGAAATTCCTATCTCAAAAATCTGACTATGTGACATGGAAAAAATAAAAAAGACAGAGCCTCAGTAATAAATCAGTCAGTAGCAAAGATTAAGTGATACTAAATACCATTAGGTCTGGTTCTATTTGAAGCTTCAAACAGTGTGACCCTGAGTGTTTGTCTAAAAGAATCACGAGGTATCTAAAAAGTTGGGAAACATGGATAAATCTATTTTTAAATTGTTCGGTAATTATATTTTCAAAATAATATGTTCTACATTTTGTTGAGTATGATCTGTTGATATATCAAGCAATGGGTTTAACTTTTACTCTGGGAAAGTACAATGAATATAGAACTGAGAGTCCAAGAAGTCTAGAAACCTAAGGAAAGTACTGTGCTTACTGTATTTTAAAAACAAATGCCTAAGTATTTAGGTATATGCTTTAAAGTTTAAAACATTTCATCTGAAAATGTGTCAGGAGGTTGAAGGAAAACATATTTCATATATTATTTGAAAATATAGCCAACATACTCTTTGACAATGATTCCAAACTTTTATGGACAACCTGTAGAACAGCGATATTCAATAGTAGAATTTGCTCATGCCAAAAAACAAAAGAAAGGGCTTAACTAGAGTCAATCAATTATTTTTACAAAGCTACAGAAGAGGGCTGTGTGTGTGAAAAAGAAAGGAAGGTGAGATTATAGGAGGGTAAGATAGTAATCAAGAAAGTAAAAAAAGTGACCATATAGGGCTTGAGAGATGAATTTAGGCATGGGAATTCTGTTCACTATATGGGCATATTGGGTCAAGTGCATTATCAGGCTTCCCCATGGCTGAGATAAAACATCACCTGTGTCAAGGTGAACCATCTCCCCTTGCCTTAAATCCTTGCTCTTTGAGAAACCTTCATGATTGCAAATTCCTGCTTTCCAGGTATCTCAAGACAGGGAAAGGGGGTACTCTGGGTATAATTTTAGGCCATAAATCCACAGAAAGGATTCGTCTCTCAGCCCTTCAATTTTCCTTTCTAATGTGTGTGATACCAAAGTAAGCACAGTCCATATTGAGGATCTTAAAGCAGAGCCACCATTAATTGTGATACAGGTATCAAAATGTTAAACATGCATATCTTCCTGTACCCTTTTCCTTTCTTTGAATCCTAGACATTGGGCATTTTGAAAACATTGGAGATTAAAAAGAGTAAGTAGGCAGTACCCAGGCTTCATCTCTGATGCAATAAAAGTTAGCTATACTTGGGTAAATGCTTCTCTGACCATTCCACCCATGACCAATACACCTGGTGGCTATTGCTGAGCTCTTAAAGCTTTTTTATAAAATGTTAGCATAGAAAACCATATCAGGTCTGTCCCTGGGGTCTCTGTAGTAGTGGAGAGAGGCTAGTCAGTATGGCTTCGCTTATCTGATTGACAAAGATCTGTACTCTCTGATAATAAAAATGAAGGAATGGTCAGCCATGATTAGAAATCCACTGATCCTTTACTTTTGAACTATTTTCACTTTTCTTTAATGTTACATTTATGTCATTTCTCAACCTTTCTTTGTTTTTCCTCAATACACAACACAAACATTCAAAGCCATGAAGTATACTTATCCAGAAGACAAGCACTTGCTAAAGCCCTATTGTCCTATACTATATGGATAGCAAATCAAGCAGACCTCTCCATGTTAGTGATAAATTAATCCAGATTCATTCTAACTTACATTAGATATCATTCTATTGGGCCTTTGATTGTAGCACCAATCTAGTCCCCTCTGTAGTACTACCAAAATAGAGTTTTCATACCTGTAAAACTGGGAATTAAATTATACAACTTGATGAATTCATCTGTAGGCAAACTCCTATATATTTTTTGATGTCTGAATCTCTGGCTTTTGCTTTTCCAAATTTTATTTTCATATCTATGAGCACTGTTAGAATATGCTTTGGACCAACCCCTGAAAAGAATAAAAGCATTACTCATCCTACATGCTTTCTCCAAAGAAATGAAAATGTACTTAAAGTTTTTAAGTAAATAATGTACTATGAGGGAGACTTTGCTTTGATATATGGCGATTAATAGATTTTTTTCTAATCACATTTCTATCTTATTCTACTTTCCTTTAAATGGGTGGGTATACTTGACAGCCCTGAAAAGTGAGGCACTAATAGTAGTGTCAGGGGCCAAGAACTGAACAAGCTTTCCTACATCACCCCTGTGTCTCACCCAGAGCTGTAGCAAATGTTTAATTTTAGTCTTTGGCTCAATGCCAAACACCTGGAAATGGCATCCAGCCAGAGATGAACACAAAGCTAAACAGTGGGTGAGCAAGTACGTATGTCTCCTCTTGTTTTCCCATGTTCAACTATTAGGTAAATAAGGTAGTTATTAAACGATGACTTATGCAAAGCCTGCAATTTTAGTGTTCACATTTCATCTTACCAACATTGATCAGGCTTCTCAGAAAGCAACATTTTTATATCTGTATGAAAACCAGTTTGACTTCCTACTGAGTGCCATCTTTGTGGAGCGATTTCAGCCTGTTGTCTTCTTAGACTAGAACGTACATAAGAAGCATGTCAGATGTTGAGTTTGTTGAAATGTGAAATTCGTCACGGGTAAGTTTTCAGTTGCCGATATTTCTGTGTGGGCACATCCCTCCGTACTTGTTCATGTCATAGCACTCAGGACTCCTGACTCCATTTCTGCACCCACAGAAACCACATTTCCTCTCACTCCTTCTCACTTCACCAATCCACAAACCCTTTAACTACCCCTGAAATATGGAGATATTTCCCGACATCTACACAAATATAACAGAAAGCTTTTGTGGTCTCATGTAACCAAACTTATAACCATATGCACGCCTTCTGTGACCAAGAAAATCACTCATCTTTCTAGTGTGTCCAATTCAGGATTCTTTGCAATAGACCATGGTACATGGAATTTGAAGGCCAAATCCTGGTGCTATGGATTTCAAGGGAAGCAGGCACATATACAAAAACAATGAAAGCAATGCTATATTTTGTCTAATGCTTTATCTTTTTAGGAATATAGTTTGTTTACTCTTTTAGAAAGACTCTAACATTTTGCTTGCTCTTTGAAATAAATATGTGGCTATTTGGTACAATTCTCTGGTTTCAGAAAGTTGCACATGAACATGATTTAAAATGAAATTGAGTGATGTAACTGAGTTCAAGAGCCATACGCATTCCTAAGGAATTCTACATAAATCCATAAAGTACTAAAAGGTAGTTTTGATTATTATTAACAAACTTGCCATTTAAAAATACAGTTGTATACTGTATTACTACCTTTTGTGCATCTTTTCAGGTTTTCTTAGTTGCATCTGTCCTGTTGCAGACACCAACTTGACCACCTGATGTGTGAGGGCTCAGGTAGAGCATGACAGCACTTCACCCCAAGAGTCTACCTCTCATTTCTCACTTGGGGCTATTCTGTTGGCACCTCAGCTTGGGACTAGGAATGAAATCTACTCTCTATTTATACATGTAGCACCCGGAGTGTGGGAAAGTTAACACCCTCTATCAGTTTGTTAAGGCTGCCGTAACAAAAGACCACAGGCTGGGTGGCTTCACTAACAGAAATGTATTTTCTCACAGTTTTGGAGGTGAGAAGTTCAAGATTAAGGTGTCAGCAGGTTTGGTTTCTTCTGAGGCTTCTCTCCTTAGTTTTCAGATGGCTGCATGGTCTTCCCCTCTTGCATACAAACCCCATGGTGTCCCTCTGCATGTCCACATTTCCTCTTCTTAGATCAGAACACCAGTCAGATTAGATTAGGGCTTATCCTAAGGGCCTCATGTTACCTTAATCACCACTTTAAAGGCCTTATATCCAATATAGTTACCCTATAGAGTTACATTCTGATGTATTGAAAGTTAAGACTTCAACATATAAATCAAGGACTGGGGCAGAAACAATTCAGCCCATAACATACCGCATGGGTGATCAACGGGGGAAGGAAATAGAGTTAATAAATTCTCCTATTCTTCCCCTAGATGGGTGATCCTGATTGACATTTCATGTGACAGTTCTCAATCTCTTAGTGATTGGCAAGGTGGCACTTATAACCGCGGTCTACTGGCAACTCATTGGCTCTCTCTCCTTCTTGGCCTGGTTTCCCTGTCCCTCATTCCTACCTTTTTCCAGGATCACAAATGCCGATAACAAGCTTGCACTCAGGTTCTGCTTCCTGGAGAGCCCAGGTTGAGTTATCTCACTTCATATTTACAACTGTGCAAGGTATGTCTTCTTGTTGTTGCCTCATAAATAAAGGAACAGGAGAGTCTAGCAAGATAACTGACTTGTACAGAGTCACACAGCTAGTAAGTTACAAACACAGAACTCTGATTTAAGTCTTCTGCCTCTCATCTTGCATTATTTCCCACGTACCACAATATCTCCTAGAAATTTTTTTAATTTTAATTTTTTTGAAACAGTGTCTTTCTCTGTCACCCAGGTTGGAGTGCTATGATGCAATCATGACTCACTTCAGCCTCTACCTCCTGGGATCAAGCAATCCTCCCACCTCAGCCTCTGGAGTCACTGGGACTACAGGCATGTGCAACCATGCCCAGTGACCTTTTAAATTTTTTGTAGAGACAAGGGCTCACTATGTTCCCCAGGCTAGTCTCAAACTCTTGAGCTTAAGTGATCCTCCTGCCTCGGC
The DNA here is from genome assembly GCF_000951045.1 of Mandrillus leucophaeus. Lineage (NCBI taxonomy): Eukaryota > Metazoa > Chordata > Mammalia > Primates > Cercopithecidae > Mandrillus > Mandrillus leucophaeus. Next base: position 1,603,192 of record NW_012104098.1, on the reverse strand, counting down.
CTTCCAAAGCGCTAGGTTTACAAGCAAGAGCCACTGTGCCTGACTTGTCCTAGCAATTTTTATGCATCATTGTATGTAATTTAGGCCATTTTCCCTGCCAAATTTTAAAACTGTTTAAATGGATTAGAGATAAGACATCCCAAGTACATAATTCATTTCCCTATTAGTTAAATGCTCTTCTTTCCCTTCTTCCCTAAACCTATGAGTTTGGTAATTCTTTTACAAGGCTTACTTATATCTGAAATTACTTTTATTCAATAGAAAGTATATAAATTAAAATCTCTTTATTGGTATTATCACGATCTATACCTTTCCAAGGAAACCACATCTCACAGTCAAATTAGGGAGGCTCTTATATCTTAATCAAAGCTTAACAGTTTAATTGTTCATTAAACATGAGAGTAATTTAGTGTCCTACTATGCAATCATTATTGTTTCCTGAAAATCTGGTATGACGAGGTACAATAAATGCAAACTGAAATATTGCCTGTGGAAAGTTATTTATTATTTCTTCTAGCTAAAAACATTCATAACTGAAATTTATTGGCTCATACTCCCTTCATTATAAATATTTTATGTTCTGCCTCAGGGATCCATGTCTTAGCATTTAAATGTCTCAATCTTGTGTCAGTAACAGGAAGAACAAGTTCACTGGGTGGAATTTTTGCCCTCTACTTCAGAATGTTACAATAATAATAGGCTATAAATATGTTATAATTATGCCTTTGATCACTGCTGTGGTTTTCTAGCCTGAATGAATTAAATTCAAAACTAAAGCTGAGCTGATAGGCAAAAATGACAGCCATTACCTTATACTAAAATTTTTCTGAAAACCGTATTAACATAGTAAAAATATTTAGAGTGGCCAGGATAGTACATCATTTTTCCTATTACTGTACTTTTACTTTAATGTGAAATAGTACCTACACCTATTACCACCTTTACATGTCAATAATGGTTTACATTCATTTAAAGCTTTACTTTTTTAGTTCTTTCATGTTCTAGACATGGTAACAACCTTTGAGGTACTAAGGACTGTTGCTATAATAGTCATCAGTCAAATGAAAAATGTGAGGCTCAGGTAGTTACAGAGGTATAACTTTTTTAATGTTAATATTTTTAGCTATGAGATACAGTAACATTGTGCAATGGTTTGAATTAGGCTTCTGCTTTCTGCCTACCTCACCTGGTGGGGTCAGCTTGGAGTAGGAGGTACAGTGGAGAAGGAAATGGCAGAGAGGACAGAACATGAGCAGGTGACAAAATGGCAGATGACAGCTATCTGGAGAGATGAGAATATTAGACACAGGGAATATACCTCATCGGCTATATTCTCCCAGATTCATCTCCCTGTATAAAGCCTACTGAACAGATTACTGAGACATTCCTAAAATTATGTAGCTTTCCTAGAAACCCCAGATAGCTGTGGGACAAAGACTTGTCCTTACTGAGATGAGGCTTACTAGATTGCATTAGTTAATGGAAATTTTAAAGTTCCATCTGGAGGATCTTTTAAGAGCTCTTTATCTCAGTCTATTCTCTTTAAAATTCCAGATACAAACTTTTGAGATCTACCCTTCATAAGAAAAAATGCAGAAGAAAGACAAATTGGATTTCATTTCATGAAAATTGAAAATAAAATTCTTCATACTTGTGTCTTAGTTCATTTGTATTACTGTAACAAAATACCTGAGACTGCCTAATTTATAAACAATAGAAATTTATTTCTTACAGTTCTGGAGCTTGGGAAGTCCAAGATTAAGGCGCTGCAAGTTTGCTGTCTGGTGAGAGCCTGTTCCTCACAGATGGTACTGGTTAGGTGTTCTCATATGTGGAAGAGACAGAAAGAGAAAAAGAGATGAACACTGTGTTCTCACATAGCAGAGGAGTGAGACAGAACGAACCTACTCCCTCAAGTTCTTTTATAAGGGCCCCAATCTCATCCATGAGGGCTCTACCCTTATGACTTCACACCTCCTAAAGACCCCAAGTCTTATCATATTGGTGATTAAGTGTCAATGCATGAATTTTGGGGAAAACATTCAGATCATAACACCTGGTATTAAATTATCCATAGAAGAAATACATGAAGGAAGGACTAACTCCTCTTAGTGTATATAAACATGTTGACAGAGATACTTTCCTTAAGAAATATCATGCAATTTGATTGAAGATAAGATTTTTTCTTTTTTTTTTTTTTTTTTTTTTTGAGACGGAGTCTCACTCTGCCACCCAGGCTAAAGTGCAGTGGCACGATCTCTGTTCACTGCCACCTCTGCCTCCCAGGTCAAGCAATTCTCCTGCCTCAGTCTCCAGAGTAGCTGGGACTACAGGCGTGTGCCACAAAACCCGGTTAATTTTTTGTATTTTTAGTAGAGACAGGGTTTCACTATGTTAGACAGGATGGTCTTGATCTCCTGACCTTGTGGTACGCCCACCTTGGCCTCTCAAAGTGCTGGGATTATAGGTGTGAGCCACTGTGCCAGGCTGAGAAGATGATTTTTGATAGCTTGAATCCAGGTCTTCTTGGGGACTGAATCCTCCTGCACAATCCTGTGAGCCTACATCCCCTCAAGTGTATCCTTCAAACACTTGTTCTCCAGGATGGAAATAAGTTTATGTGAAAAGAGTATTCTGTGACCAGACCCTTAAATGCTGACACCAGCCTGAAAATAATCTGTTGATAAAGCAAAGCTAGTTTTATTTGCTTACTGTGCTAAGGGAGATTGCTATTTTGACAGTCTTAGTTGCATCTGAATTTCAGAGAAAAAAGTGAAGGTATTAATAAGATGTAGGGGGTGGTCAGTGGATCCTTCAAAGTGGGAGCTAGACTAGGACTGCAGAAGATTCACAAAATTATTGTTTAGGATTGGTGAACATGGCATGGATATGGTTTCAAATAGAATTTTTGAAGAGGAAACATTCTTTTCACGCTATATTGTCCTGAGAATATTTACTCTGATGAAGTTATTGGGGCTCAGAAACTGGTACCCCAGCAGCTTTGACATACTGAACTAAGAATCAACCTCAAGGTCTCTTTGACCTTCCCCTACCCCTTCCTGTCTATCAATCCTCTGTCTCTATCAAAGCACTTGATGAAGCTGGTCTCTGAAGTTCCTTTATCTGCCTGAAATCCAGACCCACCAAAGAAGAAAACAATTACCTCTGTTCTCTTCCTTGCATTTGCATTCACTTAATTCATATGGCAGGAACAAATACTAAAAGATCTGGACAGACTTTTGTCCAAACCGTTGTCTTCCTTTTTGGTCCATTCAGTACTTCAAAGAGAATCATTTAACCAGTCACTGTCTGTTCTGTGGGATCAAAAGACTTTGTCCTAGGCCATTGTGTCTTCTTCAAATTCATTTATTTTCCCTTAAAAATCATTTATTATGTCTCAAATTGCCACACTCCCCCATCTCCCTTTGCCCTAGGAAGAAGGGTATATAAGCATCTGTAACCCATTGGATCATTGGGTAATCATTCTCCTGTGATTCGCTTATGTTATGCAAAGTAAAATAAATTTTATATGCTTTTCTCCTATTCATCTGCATTTCTAAGTTGATTTTCTGCAAAACTTCAGAGAAAAAGAAATTTTTATTCCATGGCCCCTACAAGGGTAAATGCAATGTTTAGATAAATAGATTTTCTGTGAGGTCCTGATTTTAACAACAAAGATATTTACAACTTTAGTTTCCTAAGTTTATTGAATAGTAAAATCATGTAAAACAAGACAACCAAATAGTGAAGTCCTGTTAGTGCAGAGTATAGACAATAAACTTAGGTATAAATGGTTTGGGGAATTCCTTGGCTAAACCAAGTTAAGCAAATGCCTTTATAGCAACACTTTGCAGAATCCTTAATATGTGAATGTGCCTATACTCATCTTGGAAGGGATATATAATAAATAGCATTTTCTAAACATTTCCCACAGAATATTTTTATTTTAGTCTATTGTAAATAAAATCTGCCAGGACTATTATAGCATGGAATATAGTTGCAGAAATAGTGACCAAGATTTCAGGATATTCATTTTAAAAAATTAGTTAAGCTTGATTTTTATGCCAGGAAATACTGAGATGGAAGATGACTTCAAGAGTTCACATAAATGTAACTCTAACTGTGCAATTGTAAATAATGAAGCCACAGAGGGAGAAAAATACCAGATATCTTAAAGAAACCAATGTAGTTCCTGAGCTCAGATTTTGAAGTGCCCTTCTCATAACTAGTCTTAGCATATGTGTAACACAGCAATCACCAAAAAAGCATTGAAAAGTACTCAGATCCTTATATAAGTCTCTTGAACAGACAGTTTGTAGCAAAACAAAATGTGCCCTCTTTTCAGGCCTCAGCCATCCTTATGACAGTGCCTCCCTAACAGCTACCATATTTCTGGATTCTTCCTTACAACTCTTACCTGAAACCTTTCTGCTTTGCAGTCCAAACTTGAATCCCTATAATCATTTCTATTTACAGGCCTTTTCTGTTGAAAATCAATCTGATATGTCCCTATTCTGAGGATTCTAATCAGAATGACAGGATTCCAGCCCTAAGGAGGCAAAAACAGTAAAGAATCCTTCCTTCTTAGACCTGGAAGGGAGTGGAGGCTGACTTCAGTCTCTGAATTTGTATGTTAATATCTCTGTCCTCTCTATAGGTTCAAAAGATCTATCTGATGAAAGAAACAGTGAGGAAATAATTAATATTAGATGGTGGCACAAAATTAAGTTTCAGGATGTTTGTAGCACCAAATAAAGGAAGGGTTTTTGGGTTTTTTTTTTTTTTTTTTCAAAAAAAAAGTATTTCAAGTCTTTTATGAGTGCAAGTAGAAGGAAAGGAAGGGAATGTTCTCTGTTGGGGACCAATGATATATTGACTAATGACAAGGAAAAAGCAAACCTCTCTTTGGACTGAAAAAAAGACAAAACATGTTTATAAGAGAAAACTGTAGCTTTAGCTGGAGAAGAAAGCATAGTTAAACTTCTGGTCCTGAATTATTTCTAAAGGTCTCTAAAGAATCTTCAAATTAAATCATTAAACCAAACATTTCCAGTGACCTTTGAGGGATGATCACAAACAGTAAAGAGGAATGAAACTGGAGACAGGCAAACACCAGCCAATCTTTGAAAAATGGGACAAAGAAAGATTTGGCAAATTAAGACAAGTAAAAGTTACATTGATTTCAGCTAAGATTTTAGAATCTTTTATATAAAGGAATAGGTATAGAGAACCTAAAGAAGCAATGATCACTAGGAGCCAACAAAGACTCGCATAAAAAATATTAGACTCACCTCATTTCCTTCTGTATTAGTCAAGGTCCAGGCAGGGAACAGATGCACATATAACAAATTAATGTACTAGAGGAGAGTTTAGAAAAGAGAATCCTCATAAAAGCATGGGTCAGGGTTAAAGGAAACTTAGAGAGGCAGTAAAGCAACTGGGGAGAATCAGTACCGACCACAGAAGGACTGTCTGAATAATATGCAGGCTCCCCCTCCCCGCCACTAAAAATTGATTAAGAATTTCATGATAGGGATAGCCTAGCATTAAACCAAGCATGAGACCCTATATGACCACACAATTTGCAAGACCATGCAGCCTTCCCTGGCCTTTAGATTTGAAGGGGCCAGGAGGAAAATATGTATGGGAACCTGGAGAGGGTTGTAGCTGTATCTTCAGCTGGAGAGTTCATTGGAGGGATATTGTGGACTTTGGTAGAAGAACTAAGCCACTTACACTAAATTACTGATTATCTCTGGCTATGAAGAGAGCAATCTGGGGAAATACATATTGTGATCTCATTCTCCTCCTGCCCTCCTGCAATCTCCTGCCAGTGCAGGACAAAGGAATCTAGTTAATGCAGTGTAAGAAGGACAGCTTCCAGGGACACAAATCAGGGTGTAGTGGATTAGAAGAAGCAGGAAGAAGATAACAGTCATCATCCTGCACATCTTTGTGAGGTTATGCTGTTAAATCTGTGAAACCTAGTAAACCTAATCTATAAGAAACATGTTTGACACAATTTCACAATTTTCCTTTGTATAAGATGGAGAAATAAGTACTAGAAGCAAAATAATTACTTGGATCAATAATAGGTTAAACAACTATATCCAAAGTCTACTGAAAACTGGATCAATGTAAAACTGAAGGGAGTTGCGTATGTATCCCAATTCCTTTACCCTGTCCTATCTAGTTCAGAATTTTTATTATTGACTTGCAGACATAAAAGGAACACGTATTAAAGCATCATTTGCAGATTGCTGAGAAGGACATTGTCTAACTGGGATGAAAGAATTAGAATCCAGAAAGATCTTGACAGGCTGTAGCAATGGAATAAAAAGATCTTAGCCAACTGGAACAATAGAATAAATCTAGCAGTAATAAGTCTTGAGAATTGCTCTCAAATTCAAAAAGCCAGAGGCATAAGTTTGGGACAGGGAAGACAATACTTATCAGCTATAAAATGACTCAGGGAGGTTAGTGGGAGGTAAAGTCAATGTGAGTCATGAGCATGGCAGATCCTCCAAAAAAGCGGATTAGGTTTTAGGCAGTATTAATTGAACAAAGGAGGTAATAATCCAAACCTAGGTTGTGTTGATCAGACCACACCTGGAAAATTTGGGTTACTTTTGAATGTCATATCTGACTTGCAATGCATTCTGAAAAGAATAACTAGGATTGGAGAAGACGCTTATAAACTAGAACCAACCACAAAAGCTGGTCTAGCTTTAATAACTGATGTAAATGACAACATGAACATGACAGTGTTGAGATTACTGCTCAGTCAGCAAACCAAAGAAGAGCACAGGATATACATGAGATAAAAGAAACAGAGAGACTTAGGAGTGGAAGAGGCAACTCTTGCTTCCCTAGTTCTTCCCTCAAAACTTGCAGAGTTACAAATCCACCAGGACAGAGGATCCTAGAACCAAATCTCACTAGCTTTTGGAAGGGAAGGGGGACATTATCCCACAGGAATCCACTTTATCATCATATAAAGAAATTCTTGCTGTGCCATATGGTTACATATTTCTGAATTATCTTTCTTATTCTATCATTATACCTATTTATATATAGAACCATGCAGTAACACAGAATAGAAATCATGCCTAGGTAGTAATAATTGAAGAGATCAGGGGCCAGTATAAAAGACTACTCAGGAGAACCATGGCATCCAAATGGTATCCAAATATATTAAACACTACCACATGGAAGTATCTCGAGGAATAAAAAAAGATTCTTAAAAATATCAGAGAGATACTCTGTTATGGTCCAACTTTCTGAGGACTAATGGACATCATGGAAAGCAGAAAGTTTCCCAAAACCAAACATAAACACACATAGTATCATGTCTGAATGACTGCTTAGTTGACATGTTATTTAGGCAATTCAAGTTTTAGATGGGTACATAAAGTAGTTTTTAAATATCTCTTCCAATAACGAACTTCCATGGCTCATTCTTTCTTTCATTAAATAAGTATTTATTGAGAACCAGACATGCACCCAAACATCATTCTGAGAATTGAGGATACTGCAACAAACAGAAACAAGCCATTTCCTCATGAAATCTGACAGGATAGGTAGAAAATAAACAAATAATAAAATCTCAAGCAGCAATAAGGATTGTGGAGAAAAATCAAGCAGGGTGTCGATTCTGAGTGATGGAGAAAGGGAAGGAGACACGAAATAGGATGGTCAGAAAAACCTCTTGGGCCAATGAGCTCATCTGTTTATCATAATACATTTCTCTAAATTTTCAGTCTGGTAGCTTCCTAAGGCCCTGATTTTTCCTCCTTATGTTAATTACCATCTATGTGGTTTACTCTTTAACTCTTAAACCCAGAATAACTCTAACTTATAAATCCAATAGAACTATTAGTGAAACTAGAACAGTGGGATACTTATTTCCACAATCAACAAACTAAGTGGGTATCATTCAGTTTAAGATGGCAGAACAAGCACAATTTTCTTTTTTCCTCTTGTTCCTAATTACTCTGAAATCATAGAAAAATAATTTTTTAAATAAAAATTGCAGTTTTGGAAAATAAGAGATTCTGATGACAATTTGAGAAGATACTAGAAGTAGACAGGGTCTGATCACTGGGGGAAATAGAGCAGGGAAACTATGGCCCCAAATGTCCTGAGTAGAAGAGGTCTGAATATCAAAGAAATTCTCAAAGGTTTTCCATGCTCAGAGTTAATAAGTACAAAGAGCAAGAATAGATTGCGCAAAAATATCGGAGTAATTAATTAGAGAATCATACCTGAAAGAGGAAGACTTCTCCTCTTACTCCTTTCCCTCATAAATATCAAGCAAATGGCAATGGGAGCTGAAATTGTAAACCTAAAGATACACGTAACACCCATTCACATGACTGTCTGGTCACATGCCTGAACTCTCTCACTCTTCTCACTGTTTCCAGACATGGATAAAGCACCACACAGCTGGGTTTACCAAGATGCTGCTAAAGGGTCTAGGACATTAACATATAACAACCCAGTTATATAACATGACATATAACAACCCAGTTATAGAGGAGTTAAAGCCCTAATGGGCAAATTATAACCAATGGGAGACAGGATCCAGAAGAGTACCAAGCAGAAAAGTTATGCTCTATTCCTGACTCCCTGGGATGGACTTGCTTGAGCCTAATTTTCTCTTTATTCTTTATCTGAAAATAACATACATGAATAAATAAGCATATTTGCTTTGTAAACAACTGTACTTCGCTGTGCCTTGTTGAGAAATGTGGCTAAAATGATAATATTTGACTGTGAATTATTTCCTGGTCTTCCCTCCAACATTTCCCATTTCCCTCATTCTCTCACCAATGGAATCACACTTGTCCATCAACATTTAATCCTTGGCTCAGGCTCTTTTTCGAAGGAGTGAGGGCCATTATACGTTAAATTGTGCCCCACCAAAAGACGTGTTGAAGTCCTAACCTTCAATATCTCAGAATGTGTGATCTTATTGGAAATAGCATCATTATAGATGTAATTAGTGAAGATGAAGTCATACTGGAGTGGGGTTGGCCCTTATCCAGTATGACTGGTGTCCTCCTCAGGAAAAAAGAGACAAAAACACACAGGGAGAAAACCATGTGAAGACTGATGCAGAAATTGGACTTATGCTGCCATAAACCAAGGAACTCATAGGGCTACCCCATACTGGAAAAGGCAAGGAAGGATCTTCCCCTAGAGATTTCAGAGGAAAGATGGCCTTGCTGACACCCACCTTCATTTAGCACTTCTCATCTCTTCAAAAAGGAGATTATACATTTCTGTTGTTTTAAGCCACCCAATTTATGGTAATTTGTTATGGTATCCTCAGGAAACTAATACAAGGACTCAAGCAATTCGAGACCAGAAAATGTTCTAGAACACAGACCTTTAAAATGGGATTTTGGAGTTGGATGCCCACTTGTTGGAAGGCAAGAGGGATACCATTACTGTGTTAAGTAGGATGCTAATAACCCATGGCACACAATGATATCACAATTAAGTTTAATGTAAAGGTAAAAGAAGAAGCCCAAGTATCTGTGGTAATCAGTATGGGTAAATGATAAATTAAAAGATAATGGAGTAAGGTAGCTACTTTTGATAGGCCTAGATAACTTGTAAAAAGAAAATGATAGGCTCAAAGCAGTTAATTGCTAACTTAAGGCATGTTCTGATTGCCAGAGGATTGCTATGGTAGCATTAATATAAACTCAGGACAGACTGTGGTGAAAAATTAAGACTGGAATCCATTTACGGCCTTGTTAGAGATGTAAACAGAACTAAATGTACAGTTGCAAGCATTCTCCCAAGTCATTGTCAAAACCCAGATAGAAAATATTGAGACCATTAGTATCTGGGATAATGACATTTAGGTGGATAAGCATTGTAATCTTGAACCCTTGGATTCTCCTGAGATTTCCTGGCTGATACAAGCAGCCTCATCCTCCTCACCAGAGAAGAACAGTTTCTGCTTGCCTGGAGACTGTGTAATGATTACACTGAAATTGTAAATTTGCATGATCTCAAGGTGTAACATTATCATCTCTCACTGCTTCTAGGCCAATAGCCAGATCACGTCTTAACACAACTTGTGCACGGAAGTATAATCCCAGCTTCCATGCTAAAGGCATTTCATGACCTAGCTAATATGTATCAACAGGAATTGGAAGAATGCATATGGGATTGGATCTTGAGTGAGTTAGAGGTAGGAAATAGAGGTTGGAGTTTTGGATGAAAGAATTCATTGACAAGTTCCTGTCTAAAGACCAAAGACAATAGTTTGCCCTTTCCCATCCTACCTTGCCTTATTTCCTTTTTCCTTTATTATCATTACAAATATTATTAGATTATTTAAATACCTTGTAGTGTATTCCTTCAATGAAGTACTATTCAGCCATTCAAAGGTATGAGCTATACCTGTAAGGCACAAGAAACCCAGAAAAGCATGTTTCAGTCATCAATACATAGTAGCACATCAGATTCTTTTGATAGTACCTGTGTCCAGGCCCTAGTTTTACCCTGGTGTTACGGTGACAATTCACTTTCTCAGACATTACTATACTGTCCATCTTAGGCCCCCAGGGATTTTCTGTTGCTGCTGAGCTATTCGTGGCAGGGCAGGGGGATCCATTTAGTTCTCACACACTGGTGAGAACTTAATATCACAATTAAGTTTAAGGTAAAAGTAATTACCAGATTACACACTGGTAATCTGGAATCACAGGGGAACTGAATGCCCTGTACAGAGAATGAACTTTTCACATGTGGGAGACTGAGCTAATAGATACACTTTTCTCCCTTCATTTCAGAGATTAACTGTCCTGACATGAAACAGTTTACTCAACATCTGGGAAGATGATCCCATGAGATCATGCAGTCAGTTGCAACTGACACCCACATAGTCAGCCCAGTAATGTATCCCATTATATTTGTTCTCTTTTCTTCCCTTATTCCTATTTCTCTGGGATTTACCTGAGAATAAGTGAGCACATCAGCTTTTTCTTTAAGCTCTGTTTTCTAGGGTACTTGACTCAAGGTAGATGTTTGTCATATAATGTTACATGAAAAAGTAAGTTATAGAATACTATGGATATTTTATGTAAAAATATAAAAGCATATACACATATTTAATTATTTGTGACACTGTAAAAAGAGGACTGGATGGATACACATCTTTGAGAACAGGTAGGAGTAAATACAAGATTGAATATTTATTTGTTCTTCTCTAGAATTTTTAAGGTCATGTATTTGCAATTTTTTAAAACACTGAAAAAAATACTGGAAAAAATACTGAAAAAAATACTGAAGAATACTGAAAAAATACTTTAAAATATCATAAAGTAAGTTCATATTATGCTATACTTTAAATTGAACAAATTGCATATTCTTCTATCATTAATAACAAATTTTAGGCATTGGAAATAAACAATTAAAATGATAATATTGGAAAAGGAGTTAAACAAAGTAAATGTTGACGTGGTTTTCTATTAGCTTTAACATTTACTGGTCCTAAAATGAAATGTCTTTGTACATAGGGTGGAATTACAACACAGAACAATGTCTTTTAAGGTTGTATTTATACAACACAAAAAAACCCACAAATCTAGAAATTAACTGATTTTTTAAAAACTCAATATGGATAAACAAGTAGATAAGAACGCTGTAAAAATTAACTGGTTAAATGACAGTATTTATTCACTGTGCTCTTAAGACAGACCTCTTTATCTTTGCAAAAAAAAAAAAATAAAATAACCCCTTAAGAGAAATTAAAAATGGTTTCTTTCCTTTAATCATATTGAAGTTTCAACTTCAATATTATAATAGCATTCAAATAAACATAATGCTTCTTTAGCCATACATGTTCATTTTAAAGATGTAGAATGAAGCTGGGCACGATGGCTCATGTGTGTAATCCCAGCACTTTGGGAGGCTGAGGCAGCCAGATCACCTAAGGTCAGGAGTTCAAGACCAGCCTGGCCAACATGGCAAAACCCCACCTCTACTAAAAATACAAAAATTAGCCAGACATGGTTGTGGGCACCTGTAGTCTCAGCGACTTGGGAGGCTGAGGCAGGAGAATCGCTTGAACCTGGAAAGTGGAAGCTGCAGTGAGCTGAGATAGCACCACTGCACTCCAGCCTGGGTGACAGAGCAAGACTCCGTCCAAAAATTTAAAAAAAGATACAGTATGAGGCTTCTATATCACCATAACTTGGGTTTAAAATCTTTTTCTTCATTTTATCCTGAAGGTGACAAAATCTCCCCAAGAGAGGGTAGCATGTCCATTAATGTAGTCTGAACAAAAGGTGATTGTGTAGGTTATTATAAACTGACTTTAGTTTTATTCAATTATTACCCTTAAAATGCAACATACAAATAAATCACTTTGTTTTCATGAAATAATATAGAATTTCAGGTAATTCTTACATACACTAGTGAATAATTTCAGCTTTCTTTCTTGGCAATAAGGACAAATGATTTTAGGGGCCAAAAAGTAGTTGTTAAACCAATACAAACCATGCTTTCATTTGCAGTGAAGGCAAAAGGCTTTGACGCTCCCACTAATTAAAAATATGTAAAATATGAGAAGAAATTACCAAACCAATTGATTTATATCTAGTATTTTATATATATATTTATATAAAATAGGTAAGGATGAAAGCATGTAAAGTCCCCTTAATGTATAGACAAGTACAATTCTTGATAACGGTCTATTTATGAATTTTATGGTTTTCACAAATTTATATTGTCAACCTAAACAGAAAACACAGAAGGAGATTCTGCAAAAAGAAATTATGTTTATTCAGAAATAGGTATTTCAGTGAGAACATATGTGCCATAGTTAACTATGCGAGTATTTAGGAAAGTAAAGGAAGACAGAGGTTTCTAAAGGAAAAATGAGGATTGTGTCACTGTTTTTAGGTAATTATTTTGGCTACAAGGATCAGTAACAACAAGGGTGGTGCCAGTCCAAGTTTGGACAGGCAGTTGCTGGGCAGATGTTCTGACAGAGGTGTAAGATTGTAAGATTGTGATGGCCTTTGTGCAAGATTGTGGTTTTTGTGGACACTTTTGTGATACTTCCTTTGGGACATTTATGCAGGAGAATTCTCCCTTTACGGCTTTCCTTATCTCTATTCGTCAGAGATTTTTAACACAAGTGACTGCATTTTGACTTTGACAATTTTCACAATGTTTATGTCATAAGTAAAAATTACAATAACTGGCTCCAAAATTAGCTGTTTCACACAAAGGTCTTAACTGATAAATAGGACAATCATAAGGAATATTTTAAAAGGTGATTGTTTATTAACCTCTGTTAAAAATAGGTCCAAGAATTTTGCACTCAGAACCAAGGATGAAGAGAAAGAAGTCCAGATTTATTCAGCAGAAAGCTCATATTCCTAACCGAGGATGAAGAGGCTAGGATTACACCGGGTAGGAAGCTCACATCCATACCGAAAGATGAAGGAGGCCTACTTACACAGCTTGACACTTATATATCCATATCCAAGGAAGAAGGAAACCAGGGTTCATACAACCAGGAAAGTCATATCCATCTCCATATAGATAAGAATTCCAGGGTTTTTACATATCCAGGATATGCATATCTACACCTCAGAAACAAAGAAATTAGCCACTAATTCATTACTAGTGGGAACATAAAATGGTACAGCCGCTCTGGCGAACAGTCTGGGCATTTCCTAAAGCCCTAAATAAATACATAACTATTATACCACTCAGCAGTTGCAGTTCTGGGTTTATCCTGGAGAAATGAAAACCCAGGTTTGTAGAAAAACCTGCCCAGGAATGATCGTAACAATGCGATGTGTAATAGCCTGAGTGGAAACCCTCCAGTCCTTTCAACGGGTAACTGGTTAAACTGACTATGGTACATCCATCCATACCATTGAATAGTACTCAGCAATAAAAAGGGAACAAAGTATTGACACCTTGGTACCACTGGAAACTCACTTCCTAGTAGAGAAAACAGGTGGTCAGGGTTTACAAAGTAAACACACTGAACGAATTTGCAGAGAACAATGCTTCAGGGGAAAAAAAGCCAGTCCCCCAAGCTTACATATTATGTCATTCCATTTAAATAGAATTCTTGAAATGGCAAAATTCTGTAAGTGTAGAACAGCTTAGTGGTTGCCAGGCATCAGGGCAATGGAGGGGGAGGAAGGTGGTTGGCACTGGAAGGACGATGGGAGGCATCCTTTTGCAGAGGAAAGAGTCTGTATGTTGAGTGCGCCGAGGTACTACAACTCTCCAAGATGCCACCGGTGGGGGAAATGGGTAAAGCGTACACGGCGATCTCTGTATTATGTGTTATAAGTGCATGTGAATCCTCCATGAGCTGGTAAGAAATATTTTAACTAAAACAGAGTTGAGCAGTCCAGTACAGGTTGCCCTGAGTATTCTGCCAACAGACTGACCTAGCAGGTCAGTCCCCAGGACGGGCTCTACCCCTAGGAATGGCATCCCTCCTCCAGAGGAGGCATTTCCCAAATGCCCCAGGATAGGAGTTGGCACGGAAGGAGAGTCAAGCCGGCGATGAAGACATTCTCCACCGGACACAGGAACGCTGAGAGGCAACACTAAGAGAAGCGGCCTCCACACTGGACGGCGGCCTCCACTGGCGAGCCGCTGCTGGTGAAACAAAGAGAAGGCCGTGGGCAGGCGGCACTGAGAGCAAACTAAGCGCAGTCCGCGGCGGCGCTACTTGAAAGTCAGCACAGATCCACCCAAATGGAGCGCTCGCCGCCCCACGGCTAGCGGGGCGCTCCCGCGGGGGTTCCGCGCCTCCCCTCCGCCAGGTGGAGCTAGCACTCGCAAGGGAGCCTCCCCGGTTCAGAGGTCACACCCCGGCTGAAGTAAACTGCGCTCAGGCGGCCTTCAGGGGCCCCACCCCAGCCTCTTTCCTCGGCCCACGCCCCGGCGCTGAGCAGAGACGACCTTAGCGGTCCTGCA
>NW_012104098.1:1586793-1587545 GCF_000951045.1 Mandrillus leucophaeus | reverse complement strand
GAGCGGACCCACACGGCCGAGGGGACCGAGCGGGCAGAGGAGACCTCCGCTCCCCCCGACCGCCCACTTCGTTCTTTCCCTGGGCTCGACCGCCTTTCCCTCCCCGCCGCCAGGTCGCCTATCTGCCCTCCTACCGGCATTTCTCCAGCGACTCCTCCACGCGCCACATCCGACATAGAAGCGAAGAAAACGCCAGGGTTGGCCGCGGGTCGCGGCCGGGCCCCATCCGCACAAGCTCTGCCCTACACCGAGAGAGGGGGCATTCCCCTTACCGTCCGTGGCGCCCCAGCGAGCCACGCGTGAGCCAGCGAAGCCGCACACGCACACACAGAGGGGTCCCGAGAACACCCAGGCTTCAGTAGCCAGACCTGGGAGAACGTCCTGTCTTCCCCAGCATGGTCAGTGGGCTGCCTGACCACTATCACACGGGCCTGGCCTTGAGCAACTCTTCCAAGGTGGGGGTGTTTTTTACGCTTCCTACTGTAATCAGTGAACCGCTTGCCACATCACTCCTCTTTGCCAGAGCTTCCATGCCACTTCTTGGGAAGGGAGCAGGGACCCAGACCACCAGGCCGTTCTCCTCTAAGCATTTAGAGAGAAATGAAGTCTACATAAAAGTGCTCCTCGCCTTAAAAAACAAAAAAAGAAAAAGAAAAGAAAAAAAAAAAAGAAAGTTAAGCCATACCCGAATGTAAGTCTTCAGGCAGTATTTCCCATTGACATTCTTCCAAAAAAAAAGGTAAACATTTTGA
>NW_012104098.1:1580706-1581683 GCF_000951045.1 Mandrillus leucophaeus | reverse complement strand
GCGCTGAGCAGAGACGACCTTAGCGGTCCTGCACCTAGCGGTTCTGCAGGTCCCTGAATCCTCTTGGGATCTGCGCTGAAGACAGGCGGGAGCTCCGGGGCGCTCCCGCGGGGGTTCCGCGCCTCCCCTCCGCCAGGTGGAGCTAGCACTCGCAAGGGAGCCTCCGCGGTTCAGAGGTCACACCCCGGCTGAAGTAAACTGCGCTCAGGCGGCTTTCAGGGGCGCGACCCCAGCCTCTTTCCTCGGCCCACGCCCCGGCGCTGAGCAGAGACGACCTTAGCGGTCCTGCACCTAGCGGTTCTGCAGGTCCCTGAATCCTCTTGGGATCTGCGCTGAAGACAGGCGGGAGCTCAGCCGCGCGCCCTGCCTCCGCCGCCATGGCCCAGCTGCGAGCCTGCGAAGTCCGGCAGCTGCTGCACAACAAGTTCGTGGTGGTCATGGGGGACTCAGTCCAGCTGGCCGTGTACAAGGACCTGGTGCTCCTGCTGCAGAAGGACTGCCTGCTGTCCTCCAGTCAGCTGAAGGCCAAGGGCGAGCTGAGCTTCGAGCGCGACATGCTGCTGGTGGGTTGCAGCAGCGGCCGCATGCACTACGGCAGCCACTACCGCGAGGTGCGCCAGTTCCGCTCGGGCCACCACCTGGTGCGCTTCTACTTCCTCACGCGCGTGTACTCGCACTACGCGGAGCGCGTCGTGGAGGAGCTGCATAGGTCCGAGCCCGCCCCGGACGTGGTGGTCATGAACTCCTGCCTCTGGGACCTGGCCAGGGATGGCCGGGGCTTCCCCAGGAGCTACCGGCGTGACGTGGAGAGCCTGTTCGCGCGGCTGGACTGGGCGCTGCCCACGTCCTGCCTCTTGCTGTGGAACACGGCCATGCCCGTGGCTGACACCATCTCGGGAAGCTGCCTCCCTTGCGCGCGCCATCTCCGCCGCGCCCACCTGCGCGAAGACGTGATGGAGGCCAACTTCTACAGCTCC
>NW_012104098.1:1553406-1580026 GCF_000951045.1 Mandrillus leucophaeus | reverse complement strand
TACTGTAATCAGTGAACCGCTTGCCACATCACTCCTCTTTGCCAGAGCTTCCATGCCACTTCTTGGGAAGGGAGCAGGGACCCAGACCACCAGGCCGTTCTCCTCTAAGCATTTAGAGAGAAATGAAGTCTACATAAAAGTGCTCCTCGCCTTAAAAAACAAAAAAAGAAAAAGAAAAGAAAAAAAAAAAAGAAAGTTAAGCCATACCCGAATGTAAGTCTTCAGGCAGTATTTCCCATTGACATTCTTCCAAAAAAAAAGGTAAACATTTTGATGCTTAGAACTTAAACATTTCAATTAAGATTTCCATTTCACCGTTCGTTTTTGCGTATATTCATAGAACCGAGTATCTAAAGCTTTCACCTAAGTTGTCTTACAGATTCTTTACATTTCTCTGTGCTTCAGCATAGCATTTGTCCTAAAAAAAATTCCATTCACTAATGCAAGGTTGTTTATTTTCTGTTAGAAACATGATCTTTAAAGGTCATCGAATGCCTAGCAAATTTTTTAAAAGACTTTTTACTTTTTTTTTTTTTAGATAGGGTCTCACTGTGTTGCCCAGGCTAGAGTGCACTGGCTCAAGCGATCCTCTTGCCTCAAGCCTCTCAAGTAACTGGGACCACAGGCATGCACTACCATGCCTGTCGAACTTTTAAAATTTTTTGTAGAGATGGGGACTCGCCATATTGCCCAGGCTGTTCTCAAAGTCCTGGACTCAAGCAATCCTCCTGCCTAGGCCTCCCACAGTGTCGGGATTACAGGTGTGAGCCAGGGCACCTGACCTAGAATTTAATTTTTAGAGCAATTGTAAATTCACAGCAAAATTGAGTGGACAGTACAGAGAGTTTCCATATACTTTTTTGATTTCACACAGGCAAAGCCTCCCCCACTATCAGCATCCCACGTGTTTGGTACATTTGTTGTCTTTGGTGAAGCTACCTTAACACATCATTATCACCCCAACACCATAGTTCATTAGAGTTCCTTCTTAATGTTCTCCATTCTATGGGTTTTGACAAATGTATAATGGCATGTATCATCCATCATTATAGTATCATACAGAATAGTTTCACTGTCTTGAAAATCTTCTCTGCTCTGTCTCTGCATCCTTCCTGCTCACCAACCCCTGGAAACCATGGAGTTATAACTGTCTCCATAGTTTTGTTTTTTCCAAAATGATATATAGGTAGACATACAATATGTAGCCTTTTCAGACTGGGCTCTTTTGATTAGGAATTTAAGTTCCCAGCCTGTCTTTCCATGGCTTGAGAACTCATTTATGTTTAATTTTTAATTTTTGTGAGTATATATTTATGGGGTACATGAGATGTTTTTATACAGGCACGCAATGTGGAATAATCACATCATGGAGAATGGGGTATACTTTTATGCATTCATGCTTTGCGTTACAAACAACCCAGTTACACTCTTGGTTCTTGTAAAGTGTACAATTAAGTTATTATTGACTATAGTCACCCTGCTGTGCTATCAAATAGTAGGTATTATTCATTCTTTCTGTTTTTTGTATCCAATAACTCATTTTTTTTAGGGCTGAATAATATTCCATTGTCTGGATGTACCACTGTTTATTCACCTACTGAAGGACATTATGGTTTTTTCCAAGTTTTGGCAATTATGAATAAAACTGTTATGAACATCTGTGTGCAGGTTTTTTGTAAATAAAATATAATTTGAATAATTATCAAGGACTATAACTGCTGGATCATGTGGTAAGAGTATGTTTAGTTTTGTAAGAAACTGCCAGACTGTCTTTCAATGTGGCTATACCATATTGCATTCCCATCCACATCCTTGGAATCATTTGCTGTTATCAGTGTTTTGGAGTTTTTCTGAAAAGTTTAAGGTGGTGCCAGATTTATGTATTTATTTTTGCATGCAGATGTCCAGTTGCTTCAGCACTATTTGTTGAAAAGACTGTCTTTTCTCCATCATAGTGCCTTTGCTCCTTTGCCAAATATCAGTTGACTGTATTTGTGGGTATCTATTTCTGGGTTCACTATTCTGTTCTATTGACCTGTGTATTCTTTTGCCAATACTACACTATCTTGACTACTGGAAGTTTATAGTAAGGCTTGAAGTCAAGTAGTGTCAGTACTCTGACTTAGTTTTCCTTCAATATTGTGTTGGCTACTCTGGGTCTTTTGCTTCCCCATGTAAATGTTAGAATCACTCTGTCAATGTCCACAAATAGTTTGCTGCAATTTCCCTTGAAATTACATTGAATCTATAGATGAAGTTAGGAAGAACTAACATATTGACGATATTGTCTTTGAGATATCTCTCGAGATTTCTTCTTTGATCCAAGTGTTATTTACAAGTGGGTTGTTTAATCTTCCAGTACTTGGGGATCTTCAAGCTACCTTTCTGTTACTGGTATCTAGCTTAATTTCACTGGGGGATTTGAGAGCAAACATTGTATGATTTTTATTTTTAAATTTGTTGAGGTGCGTTTTATGGCCAAGAATGTGGTCTGTCTTGGTGAATGTTCCATGTGAGCTTGAGAAGAATGTGTCGTTGCTGTTGTTGGATGAAGTATTTTATAGATGTCATTTATATCCAGTTGATTGATAGTGCTGTTGAGTTCAACTATGTCTTTACTGATTTTCTGCCTGCTGAATCTGTCCATTACTGATGGGTGTTGAAGTTTCCAACTAAAACAGTGTATTCATCTATTTCTCCTTGGAGTTTTATAAGTTTGTGCCTCGTGTATTTTCATGCTCTGTTGTTCGGTGCATACACTTTAAGGATTGTTACGTCTTCTTGGAGAATTGAGTCCTTTTATCATTATGTAAAGTCCGTCTTTATCTGTGATAACATTCCTTGCTTTGAAGTCTGCTCTCTCTGAAATTAATGTAGCTACTGAGTTTTCTTTTGGTTCGAGTTATTATATCTTTCTCCATCCCTTTATGTTTAATCTTGATGTGTATTTATATTTAAAGTCCATTTCTTGTAGACAATATATAGTTGGGTCTTTTGATCCATTCTGACAATCTCTTTTCATTGGTGTTCACGACAATTGATGTTTAATTATTGATATTGTTGGATTAATATCTTCCTTATTTGTTACTGCATTCTATTCATTGTTTTTTGTTCTTCCACTCTTTTTTTGCCTTTTGTGGTTTAACTTAGCATTTTGTATGTGATCCTTTTTTTTGCTCCTTAGCATATCAACTACAGTATACTTACTTATTTATTTACTTTTTTTAGTAGTTGTCCTGGCATTTTCAATATACATTTGCATCTAATCCAAATCTACTTTTGAGTAACACTGTACTACCTCATGGATAGTGCAAGGTTATCCGTAAGTTACAAACACTAAATACATTATTGCCATTACCATTATCATTATTATTATTATTATTATTATTTATTTTTATTTTTATTTTTTGAGATGGAGCCTCGCTCTGTAGCCCAGGCTGGAGTGCAGTGGCATGATCTCGGCTCACTGTAACCTCCGCCTCCTGGGTTCAAGCCTCCCGAGTAGCTGGGACTACAGGCGCCTGCCACCATGCCCAGCTAATTTTTTGTATTTTTAGTAGCGATAGGGTTTCACTGTGTTAGCCAGGATGGTCTCGATCTCCTGACCTTGTGATCTGCCCACCTTGGCCTCCCAAAGTACTGGGGATACAGGCGTGAGCCACCGTGTCCAGCCTGCTATTATTAACAAACTGTTGTATATTCAACCAATTAAGAATAGAAGAATAAGTTTTTGTTTTACCTTCACATATTCCTTCTCTGATGCTCTTTATGTAAAGCAAAATTTCTGACCTATATTATTATCCCTCTCTGAAAAACTTCTTTTTTTTTTTTGAAATGGAGTCTCGCTCTGTCGCCCAGGCTGGAGTGCAGTGGCAGGACCTCAGCTCACTGCAAGCTCCGCCTCCCGGGTTTACACCATTCTCCTGCCTCAGCCTCCCGAGGAGCTGGGACTATAGGCGCCCGCCACCTCGCCTGGCTAGTTTTTTGTATTTTTTACTAGACACGGGGTTTCTCCATGTTAGCCAGGATGGTTTCGATCTCCTGACCTCATGATCTGCCCGTCTCGGCCTCCCAAAGTGCTGGGATTACAGGCCTGAGCCACCGCACCCGGCCCCTGAAAAACTTCTTTTAACATTTTTTGCAAGGCAGGTTTACTGGCAACAAATTTTCTCTATTTTTGTTTGTTTGGGAAAGTCTTAACAGGCATACTTCAGAGATATTGTGGGTTTGGTTCCAGACCACCACAATAAAGCGAATGTCTCAAAGCAAGTCATGAAAGTTTTGGTTTCTCAGTGCGTGCAAAAGTTAGGTTTATACCCTACTATAGTCCATTAAGTGTGCAATAGAAGTAAGTCTAAAGAACCCAATGGACATAACTTAATTTAAAAATTTTTATTGCCAAAAAAATGCTAGCTAGCATCTGAGCCTTTAGCAAGTTGTAATCTTTTTGTTAGTGGAAGGTCCTGCCTCCATATTGATGGCTACTGACTGATCAGGGTAGTAGTTGCTAAAGGTTGAGGTGGCTGTGTCAATTTCTTAAAATACAACATTGAAGTTTGCTGTATCAATTGACTCTTTGTTTCACAAAATATTTATCTGTAGCATGCAGTGCTGTTTGACAGCATTTTACTCACAGTAGAGCTTCTTTCAAAATTTAATGAATACTCTTATACCCTGCTACTGCTTTGTAAACTAAGTTTATGTAATATTTTAGATATTTTATTGTCATTTCAACAACGTTCAGAGCATCTTCACGAGGAGAAGTTTCCATCTCAGGAAACTATTTTCTGTGTTCATTTATAAAAATCAACTCCTCATTTGTTCAAGTTTTATCATGAGATTAGAGCAATGGAGTCACATTTTTAGGCTCCACTTCTAATTCTAGTTCCCTTGCTATTTCTACCACTTCTGCAGTTGCTTCCTCCACTAAAGTTTTAAACCCTTCAGTCTTCGATGAGGGTTAAAATCAACTTCTTCCAGACCCCTGTTGATGTTGATATTTTGACATTTTCCCATGAATAAAGAATATTCTTAATGGCATCTAAAGTGGTGAATTCTTTCCAGAACATTTTCAATTTATTTTGCCCAGATCCATCAGAGGAATCACTATGTATGGCAACTCTAGCTTTATGAAATGTCTTTCTTAAATAATAATTAAAAGTTGAAATTGTTTCTTGATCCATGAGCTGCAGAATGGATGTTATCTTAGCAGTCATGAAAACAATATTATTCTGTTTATATATCTCCATTGTAGCTTTTGGATGATCAGGTGCATTGTCAATGAGCAGTAATATTTTGATCGGAATCTTTTTTCTGAGCAATAGGTCTCATCAGTGGGCTTAAAATATATATTAAGAAAACCATGCTGTAAAGAGATGTGCTGTCATCAAAGTTTTGTTGTTCCATTTACAGAACACAGCCAGAGTAAATTTAGCATGATTCTTAAGGGCTCTAGGATTTTCAGAATGGTAATCATTGGCTTTAACTTCAAGCCGCCAACATTAGTCCCTAACAAGAGATTTTCCCTGTCCTTTGTAGCCTTGAAGCCAGACATTGACTTTAGCTATGAAAATCCTAAATGGCATCTTCCAGTATAAGGCTCTTCCCTCTACAATGGAAATCTGCTGTTTAATATGTCCACCTTCATCATTGTCTTTGCTAGATCCACTAGCTTTCTACTTTTATTCTGCAGCTTCCTCACCTCTCTTGGCCCTCAAAAAAATTGATTAGAATTACAGGCTTGCTCTGGATTGGGCTTTGGCTTAATGGAATGTTGTAGCTGGTTTGATCTTCTATCCAGACCACTAAGACTTTCTCCATATTTGCAGTAAGACTGTTTTGCTTTCTTATCATTCATGTGTTCCCTGGAGTAGCAGTTTTTATTTTCTTCAAGAACTTTTACATTCACAAATTGGCTAAACTGTTTAACACAAAAGGCCTACCTTCCAACTTACCTCACATTTTGACTTGCCTTCCTTACTAAGTTTAATCATTTCTAGCTTTTGATTCTAAGTGAGAGACCTGCAACTCCTCTGTCTACTTGAACACTTACAGGCTATCGTAGGGTTATTAATTGACCTAATTTAAATATTGTGCTTCAGAGAAAATGGAGGCCTGAGAATGAGGCAGAGGGATGGGAGAATGGCGAGTCAGTGGAGCAGGCAGAGCACACACGACATTTATCAGTTAAACTTGCTCTCTTATATGAGTGCAGTTCATGGCATTCCAAAACAATTGCAGTAGTAAAATCAAAGATTGCTGATCATAAATAACCATAACAGATATAATAATAATGATAAAAGGAATTATTGTGAGAATTACCAAAATATCGCACAGAGACACAGAGTGAGCACATGTTGGGAAAATACCATGGATAGACTTGTTCAGTGCAGGATTGCCACAAACCTTCAATTTGCAAGAATCATAGTATCTGCAAAGTGCTATAAAGTGAAGCATGATACAATCAACTATGTACTTCTTCACTTTGAAGAATAATGTACAAGATACAAAATTCTAGGTTGGTGTTTTTTTGTTTTTGTTTTTTTTTTCTTTCTTCTCAGTATTTTAATTATATCACTCCACTCTCTGCTTTTTAGTTGTGGAAGTTTCTGTGGACATATCCTCAAGCTCATTAATTCTTTCCTCAGATATGTCTAATCTACTGATCACACCATCAAAGGCATTCTTCATCTCTGTTACAGTGTTTTTGGCTTCTACAGTTCTTTTTGATTCTTAGAATTCCGTCTTTCTGCTGAATTGCCTATCTGTTCTTGAGTGTTGTCTACCTTTTTCTGTTAGAATCTGTAGCATATTAATCATAGTTGTTTTAAATTACGGGCTTGATAATATCAAAATCCTTACTATATATGAGTCTGGTTCTGAGCTTTTTCTGTCTCTACAAACTGTGGGGTTTTTGTTTTTGTTGTTGTTGTTGTTGTTGTTTGCCTTTTAGTATGCCTTGTAGTTTTTTGTTGAAAGCTGGACATGATGTACTAGGTAAAAGGAACTGCAGTAAATAAGCTTTTAGTTATATGGTAGTAAGGTATGGTGGGAGGGGAAGCATGCTATGGTCCTGTAATTAGGTCTCAGTCATATAATGAGGCTATATTGCTGGGCTGTAATCTTCACAAGTGCTTCTAAGTTTTTGCCCCCACTTAGTGGGACAGGATGGCTTAGAGGGGGCTGGGGTTGGGTACTTCCCTTCTTTGATGTCAGTTAGGCTCTGATAAAACCCCAGTAGATTAGGTTCCAGCAAAATAGTTTCTCTTGAGGGCAGCACTTGTTAGGAAGGACAGAATTCTCTGAGCATATTTCACAATGGCTGCTTTTTCCCTCTCCATGCAGAACGCATAGGGAATATTTCTTTCCTTTTTACTGTGAGAACCTAGTAGAGCTCCTGAAAGTAGAACCTAGAAAACATGGTGCTCACCAAAAACTGGGCTCCCCTGGAGTTTTTGGCATTCAGATTTGTTCATACTGAGTCTTCAGCAATTAGTCAATTACAGTTTAAGTTTTTCTCTCTTGAACCAGGTCCCACAAGGTTTATTCTCCTTTAAGTTGTGCTTTCTGTATTTGCCAGTCTGTCCCCGATTTGGGGGATAGTGGTTTGCCCTGTGTTCTCAATTCTCTGAGGGATGTAAGATTTGTTGCCTTTCAGTTTATTCAGTATTTTAACTGTTAGAATGGAGTGATGACTTCCAAGCTTCTTACATGCTGAACCAAAACTGGAACTCCCGTCTAGCACGTTTTGAAGTGGCCCAGAGAACTGAAACACATTGCACTGTAAGCTACAGCTCCCACTAAACAATTTTTATTGTCTATTTTTATTCCTTAACATTATCTACTTCTTTATAGTTTATGCTTTTAAAAAAACTTTTGGTTAAGAATTGGTCTACTTCCCCATCAACTATCTTTGGTTAGAACTTTACATTGACTACCCCTTCTAGTATTACTGCCCTTCTATATGACAAATCAAAGTATGAGTTTACTGCAGGCTGCCCTAAATCTCTGTCTTTGCATCCTTTCCCCAGCTATAGTGTGGCGTATTCTTGGGGTAGAAGCCCTTCTGCCAGGCTGCATGCAGCAGGAGGTACATGCAAAGTAAACAAGACAAAATGAACATCATCACACATTCAGCTTCATTACATGAACAGGAAATTGAAAGCAACATTTCCATCACATTTTCTCAATAATCAATGCCATGGAATTTTAATAATGAAAGATAGAGATTATTACATTGTGATGTGTAGAGTGTTTTCAGGGAACTAGGATATTGCCTGAAAATAAATAGTGTTGAACATTTCCTCACTGTTAAGTTTATGCTAGGTCCTCTTATGTCTCGCTTATCATAATTCTCTGAAGCAGGTTCCTTTGAAAAAGGCTCCATTCTTATCCCATCCTTTGTTAGACTCTCCCTATGTTTTCATAGACCGTAAACTCGCTAATGCATACACATGGCAGGGACAAGTCTCATCTCAATGCATCTTGTGTCACGGCGCACCCATCAATCCACTGTGCACTGAGAGAAGACTACAGCCCTACAACCTCTTTACTTGGGTTTTGTGCATGCTGCTTAATTTCACTGCATCTGTCAAGCCGTTCTTTATCGGAGAGTCTAACAGCCTTTGAGTGCACGGTGCTCTATCACTTATGTAGGGGTTATATTGATCTTTCTGGTGTGTGCTCTAAAGTGGCTGGCATCAAAAGCCAGTGAGGCAGCCAGTTTGAGCAGTATGGGCCATTTACAAACTTCAGGATGAGATGCTGCAGGATGCCAGGGAAAACGTTTTTGTTTTTCCAGAGGGAACCATAGTTCATGAAATGTGGTTAATGTACCACATTTGTATACCCTTAAAAATCATTTTATAACCACATTGAGTGCCTCTAAACATTAAATATATTTTATAAGTAGTTGGTTAACTAGCTGTTGTATGCTTTAAATAGTAAATAAAATGGAAAGGCACTAAACAGTGACTATATTTCATAGAGTAAGATGCTTTTCCAGCCACTCAATAATTCTCAATGTTAAGAAAAATTGATTTTAGAGGCTGAGTGCCTCTAAAAATTAGCATCTTATCTTCCTACAGGGGATGATATTCAGTTAGTCTCCTTTCTTCCAACTTTTGACTTAATGGTCTCTAAGGCTCCCTCCTTCTGAAAAATTCTATAGGTTATGTTAGATTATAATTTGAGAACATACGTAATTAACTGGGCAAAATATAAAGCAGGAAGCAGTTCCATCTTGTTTTTTTGAATCTTAATTGCAAAAGAACTAGCTCTTCATCCACTGACCATTCCATAACTCCCATCTCTTTTCTCTCCCCTCCAAAGACTACATAGAGTCCAAGCACTGCATAAAGAGACCTAGGGCAATGACATAGAATTTAAGCGTACTAATTCCCAAGCACCTTCACATAGCACATTTGAATAATGAATACATTTCACATTTGTAAAAGCCTAATAGAGGAAAGAAATTCCCTAAGAGGTGTTAATAGTCACATCTTTTTCATGGCAAATTAAATCATTTTCCTAATTCTTTAGCAACTCTGGCTTTAAGAAAGTCATATTGCCAATATTGAGACTTTTAAGATAAATAGAATAATAGCTGACAGCATCACAGAAGTTGAGAACTGAAATACTCAGACACTCCACAGTTACGAAAAACTGTGTTAAAAGAAGATGTAACTCTTAGTTCTGCCTAAACCACAGCCAGCTGGGTGACCCTTGAGATGTCACAGGGCGTCCTTGAGCAGTCTCTGAGAGCCTCATTAATGTAACTCATCAGTCAAATGCATAGTTTGAGCTAGATTCTAGAACCTGGAAGCAGGATAATCTCCATGGGTTCATTTTAGATCTAATAATTTATAAATTTCTTCTAGCTCTTTATCTCATTCTGAAGAACCATGTGTCTCAAGTGTTCTCAACAGTTCCACAGCAGTGGGTGGCTGGCATGTTGAAGCCTGAGGAAGAACAGATAAGCATCAAACTTCCTGGGTACATATGCTTATACTTAGAAAGAATGCAAAGAGTGAACAAAATTCTTCTCAGATACACCCTCAAAATTCCCACTGATGTCATTAGGAACTATGTGGGATTAAATGAGTATGGGTTGCTGATTTGAGTCAAATCCAGCAATGAGCTGGCACTGATTTTTCCAGGTTATAATGATGTGGTCTCCTGGTTCACAGACTTGAGAAAGATGTGGCAAAAAGCAAAACCCCAGGATACTATAAGATCTCTGAGGTGGGGGTATTGTGTCAATCGCCATTGTATCCCTAGCATCCAGTCAATAGCAGTTGATCAGTGAACATCTGTGGAGCTAAACTGAATCCCATAAACAAATGCTGCATAGCAGACAGAAAATGTAAACTGTCTAAAATGAAAATCCAAGAAGGCTGAGGCAGCACTCAAAATGAGTCCTCTAGTCAATAGTGTTATAACAGAAATGCCACAAAAATCATAATTTCCCAAAAAAGGAATCATTTCACTGATTGGATTCAATCCAGAAATTGCTTTTCCAGCCGTAAAGCAGAATAGGGTCTCACTCTTCCTCCCGACACACATACATCCTCAAATACAGAGAAGAAAAGCAAAGAACACAGACAATGTCACCTTACTACTGAAGTAAACAATAGTAATTAACAATAGATGGCTTACCTTGTGCCAACTACTCTTTTAAAAGCTCCATGGGGATTATCTAATTTAAATCTCACTACAGTCCTCTTTGGTAGACATTATTATTACCATTTTATATTATAGTTAAGGAAAAACATGCACCAGTGTTTTGAAAAACCTCAAAGTCTGGGCAATTTAGAAGACAGATGACTGAATCTATAGCAATAGTCACTATAGATAGCTCTGTATTTAAAATGTGAACTTCTAGTGGTCTGCCATTATACAAATAAAAATATTCTCCAATTAATGTAAAACTCCATGATGTGAGAAAGCATTATAGAAAAGAACAATATGAAACACAGGAAATGAGTCAGCAAACCAGAAGTCCAAAATGATGTGGCCAGGAAAAGAAACAATTACCATAGCCACAGATGGAGAAAGATTTTATCTGTCCCATTGGGTATGATCTCAGTATGTATAATCCCAGTGATTAGGGTATGTGTATATTCGTAACTTTTGATGCACTAGAGAAAGAAATAGGCCAATAACTTTGTATACAAAAGGGCACATTTTTTTCATGGCTAGCCCTATGCAAAATTGTAGACTACGATGGAGTAATGGGCTTATATATCAGATCTGTATATGAATTATGACTTATAACAATTGGTCACAAGTCCCATGGCTGTCCTGACAGAGGTCCAGGACCCCTTCCTGAACAGCAACCATGGCAGCTAACTAGTATTTAATTTTTCCTTTTAACTGTGGAATGCAACCTCATGTTAATAAGACTTGGATAAAATAGGTGAGTAAACAAGGAGAGAGTAGTAGACCCAACTTTTTTTCTCTCAGTGGTTACATCTACTTCTGTGTAGAAGACTAACCCTGATTATTAACTTAGTCAATGTTTAGTCAACAGCTGTTTGTTGAAACATACAATGTGTCAGAAACTGACTAGTATCTGGGGATAAATCAGTGAGAAAGGTCTCTACAGACATTGCTAACAAGAGAGACTAACAAGTATAGTGAAGCACTAATAAGTGCTAGGAGAAACGTAAAGGAGGCAGAGTGGCTTGGCAAGGAGTATGGTGATATCAGATGTCAGATGATCATGAAAGGCACTGTAGAAATTACATTTAGCACAGAGCTGAAGGAGGTAAAGGACCAAGTCATGAAGATATTTGGGGAAAAGGGTGAAACCCTGATGTTTCAAGGTAGATGTATGTTGTCATCAATGAGTTTTAAGTAGCAGAAGGATCAAGCTGGGGAGGGGCAGCTGGTTAGCTCAGATCAATCAGGTTTCAGCCCTAGCCTTATAGGTGATAATAAGCATTTAGGTTTTTATTCTAAGAGAGATGAGAAACATGAAAAAATCGTATGATCCTTTAGGTTTTAAAAGGACCATTCTGGCTATGGATTGAGAATGGGGAAGAGAGAGAGTGAAATGAAGGTGATAAGTTAGAAGACCATTGCAAATCCCAGCTTTCTTTCAACGCCTGGGCAAGGATGATTTTGCTGGAGGTGGTGAGAAAAGGTTGATTTGGGAGATATTTGGGATTAAAGCCTGGAGCTTTGCTGGTGATTTGGATGTGGGATGTGAGGAAGAGAAAGGATGCAAACATAACTAAGATTTTTGCCTGAGCAACCAGAATATTAACTAAATGATTATAGTATAATCTCAGTTTTCTTTCCTCAAAGAAATCTGTTTAACTTTTCAGATTAGTTATGACACCACACAACTTACCACACAAAAAAAAGAAAAAGAAATTGTATCACATTATATCTAACCTCCACTCCCTAAGAGATGTCGAGGTCATTTACAACATTAAAACCTAAATAAAGTCAAACAGTTGGAATAGAAATCAAAACACAAACAAATAGAAGTGAAAAATAGTATGAAGACATAGAACCTAGGAAATATTCCCTCTTCTGTTTCTAGCTGAAAGAACAAGCTAAATTGCTTGAATTCCAGAACTTCAAATCAAGGAACATGTTTCCTCAGATGCTCCACCCAAACTGTAATAATTGTTCAAGCTCCACCCCACAAATCCAGAATTAACACAATTTGCTAGAGTAGGCTGGTGCCAGCTCAAAGGTACATCAGGGACAAACACTACAGAATGAGAGAAGAAAGGTCATTCACCAGGTTTGGAGCCATAAAGAATACACAATTGTCCACTTCCCTGCCTGCAGAGCCTGTCTCTTCCTCACCAATTCCCTTTACCACTCATCCAGTAAGCCCTGGTTTTCTGGGTAAAGTGTGCCTTTTTTCCCTAAGACTCTTGATTCCTGGACATTTTAAGGAAACTTCAAATTAATAATACTGTGAGCTGAGACTCTTGTGTTCTGTATGACCCCTTTTTGCCTCCCAGGGACTCTTAGGCATATCCCTAATAAGACATAAAAGGAACCTGCATGTCTCTCCTCTTCCTACTTGAAGGAATGTGTGAGAGTCATTTCTGTTGAGCCATTGCCCTGACACCTAATGTTTTCATAAGGAATAAGCAAACTGTCAGGTTTAGTCAGACTCTGGACGCTCCTCATAGGCAACTTCAGAATTTAAAGTCACCAGCACTAAGGTTACTCACCTTTTCAAACAGTCTGTAATCTGAGCTCCATGTTTGGGAGTTGAACTAGGCTGGCGTCTTTGCTTTAAAGCCTTCATTATTTCAGCACAGGATGGTTATGGAGAGGCTTAGAAAGTACTATATAACATTTCAGGAACTAGAATCAGAAGAATGGCAATACTCTTGATTCCAGTGTCAATGTCAAACCTCCCATGGATGTGGTCTTAAAATCTGGATCCAAGGACGGGGTTAAAAACACTTCAGATAAAGGAAAGAAACTTAGCCTTGCAGCCCACCTGGAACATCACCATCCCTTAATGAGTAAACCTGGCAAATCTTTCCAATAAGGAAGAAAGTAGAAGCAGAGCCCTAAGTTCCCTTTCATGCAACTTATGATATCAGAACCAGAAGGACCAAGAGGAGCAAGGCAGCCAGACATATCATTCTTGAAATAAAAGTCGAAAAATGGAAACACAATAATCTCTTGAAACCCCTCACACATATAAACACTGACCTGGGTGTGGAAATAAGAGGACACCTGTCTCCTCAGACTGGGCCACAGTCACTGGCATGGAAATATCTTTGAAGGTAGTTTCCCACATCTGCCTTCTGAAAGCTATACATCATTTTGACATAGATATTTCCCTTAATAATTTTTATTGATCACTTATTGTGTGCCAGGAATTATACAATTTCTTTACATGTAGGTCATGATAACTTTAGGGAGTACCATTATTTCCCTTAAGATACACATTCCTTACCCACAGTAGATTTTCCTTCATTTAATTCTAAGTCTTGTTGATCCACATTGTTTCCCAAGACTTCAGGAGTAACAACACTTAGTGATTGGTGAAGTTCAGAATATTTTAGACTAATGAAAATGACCTTGAGACAACATAATCTAAAGTTTGAGTTCTGATTTAACCTCTTTGTCTTGTTTATTATTGCTATATAAGTAATGCCCCTATTGCCTCCTAAATAGTTCACTTCATTTAAATCTTGTCCCCATTCTGAAGCTCAAGCTGGATTAGAAAAATTAACTTGGTTCCATGAAGATGTCCAGCATAGATGTATAGGGCTACAATCCATAATCAACAGGTTTTATGACTGGGAGACACCATGGATGGGACTAAAAGTCCTCTAAGAACCCAAAGATCATTAGTGAGGAGAGACAATCCCCTTCTTCCAGCTCTTGTTGTTGGGATGTTTGAGCTGTCAAATGAGGATTCTTGAAGAGTTTAATTACGCTTTGCACTTGAAGTCAGAAGCTGGGTTTTGTTCTTCTTTGTCACCCTATATCCTGCACAGAGCCTGACATGCAGAAGATGCTCAGCCATGTTTGGGGAGAGAAGGGAGGGAGGGAAAAAAGAAGGGAATGACATATGATTTAACACAGGACTAGATCAAAGAATATGTTTGCAAATAAATATTGCCCTGTGATGTGTCTTCTGTTTTTAATCTTGAGGGATTTTTTTATTTTATTATTTCACTTTTTAGTGTTTAAAATTTTTTTTCCTTTAATAGGAATAAACTGGGAGAACAAATATTTGCTTTTTATTTTATTTTTCATGTCTACTTTATGGCAGCAAGCACAGGATTAGCAGAGGCATTACAATATTTATGATTTGACTTATTTGCAATGAATATTATTTCATATTGATTCAACTTTAAGTTAAATAAAATTTTCATGCAAACTTTTTTGCTTTTTAAAAAGCTCCAGATTCGGAAGTTTAAATCTTGTCCCCATTCTGAAGTTCAGAGTAGATCAGAAAAGAAATGACTTGGTTTCATGAATATGTCATGCATATTAACATACCTTTTCTATTTCCTAACAATTATTTGACATGGATTTCATGTGGACTTTTCAAGTGTTTTGCCTTAATACTACCTAAATTGTTAACTCAAAATTTCAATTGCATATACAACATTCTAAATTCATCTCCAATTTTTCCTTCCAGGATTCATTATTATACTTTTATTTATTAGCAAAAAGATACATTTTTTGAGTAACTTCCCTAATCAAACATTTTGAAAGTATACAGACACACCTTCCAAAGAGCCTGTAGCTTTAGTCTGATCTCTAAAAATTACAGATAAGCCTCTGTATAGAAGATAGTTGAAATGTATTTATTATAAATTCAAGGGACAAGATTATTCATTATTTCCTAGCTGTATGGTACTAGATGAAATCATTAACAATAAGTAGGGCAAGTTAACACTTCATTCCTATTAACATGTGGAGATCTAGATAATAGTCAAGATCAAACCAACAGAATTTCATTCAAATTTGGAGAGGTGGAGAGAACCAAAAGTTTGTTCCATAGAAAGCAATAAAAAAATGAGGTTTGGTTAAATTCTAAGTTCAATAAATTAGTATGATTTCTTTGAAGCTGAAGGTTATGAAAAGTCCATTTTCAACACTGGTTGATTGTGTTTCTGAACCAAAAAGCCAACAAATATTTACTGTCTACTATCTCCATGGCCCAATTAGGTGCTAGTGATGGATACAAAAAAATATATAAAATATGATTGATGATTACCTACATGAAGCTTCCAATCATGTTAGAAGGGAAGAAAAAAAATTTATGCATAAAATGTTACAATATCAACTGGTGTTTTGCAAATTAGTTCATATTTACTATGTTCTTATTCTCTATTAAAATCCTCAGGAAGCAACATGTAATTTCTAGGAAAAGTGATAATTTAAACAATGTTTAAAATTTAGTAGAAAGAATAGGCCAAAATAAATATTTAAGCTGTAAAACTCAAACAATTGTTAAAAATGTATTTTACAGGCAGAACAAACAAGGGAAATTATATTTATTAAAACTCAGATGATTAGAAAATCAACCAGGGGAGTTGGATAAAAGAAAGTTTAATATAAAACTCTCAGAGGACAACAGCCTTGGTGCAATGAAAGGTGTCCAGACCCAGGAGGACTTCCATCAGAGCACTTCCTTTCTTTCCGGACCCTGCAGAGTACAGAAACCTTGTAGGTGCATCCTTAATTATTTCTTCACATAACACAGAAGCATGAGCCAGCTTTAAAATTCTAGCTAAAGACTAGGGCCTTGGGCATCAAATACATGCACACATAAAGAAATCCTTTCATACTTAGGAAAGTAGAGACTGAACTGTTGTGAAAGCAGAAAGGGTAAGAAGCCAGGAGAGGCCCCAGAGTATACCATTCACTATGTGTGCAGTAATTTGTGTAAGAAGGTAGTGAGTGACATGGCAGTCTGCCTCACAGATTACCTGCCCAGAAAGCCTATGTTAAAGAAAGAAAACAAACAAACAAAAAAACAGTAGACCAAAAAGTACTAGCAGAGCATAGTCTCCTATAAAAAAATGATTATAAATAAAAAGAAGTGCACTTTTATGAGCAAGGGCACATTTACCTTCAGGAAACCATCATGTTTGGGAGTTGGGTGTGGAGATGGAGCAGCTTGTGTTTGGGGTAGACAGAGAACACATTACCTGTAAGGCAGGTAAATTACCAAGTGGGAATCACTTACCTCCTGTTAGAATTACAGGAGATGTTGAAAACTGTTTACTTACTAAATAAACAAGCAAACAAAATGAAGATGAGGGGTTAATAGAACTCAATTCAGGACACAAAAACAATGCAGAAAACCATAAAGATCAACAGAAATATTATTGCTACTAAAGAACAAATGATTTGAGGAATAGATGGGGACAGATTGCAGAGGTCAGAAGTTTAAGCTTTTGAACTTGAATCAATGAACAATGGAAGGTCCATTCAAGCTTGAGAGGCCAGGAAGGCTAAGGATGGGACCAGCTGGAGAATATGAATCAAATTCTGATTCAGGAAGATTTACCTGGTAAGGTTGTGACATAACAAAAATTAAATGTTTGGTCTCTGCCCCTGGCTTCTGGCATAGAGTGTCTAAAATCTTTGTAATTTCCTGACCATTAGGGGTGCTGGGTGTATCTTTTGTTCTAATATTTCGTCTTTGACCCAGTTCCTGACACAGAGCTTCTATCCCTTAGAATTTTTTGGCTGATAGGAGCATCATTTATTGTAATGAGGCAATTTTTGTGAGCTCCTAGATATGGGCTGATCACCAGAAACACCAAACTATAATTAGAAGCTTGGAACAACAGCTCTTGCACCCCATCCTCTGGCAAGAAGAGAAGGGCTGGAGATGACTAATCAAACATGCCTATGTGATGAAGTCGACATAGAAATCCCTGAACTATGGGGTGCAGAGAGCTTACATGTTGGAGAACACATCTACCTGCTGGGAGGGTGGGGCACAGAGGCTTCCATGTTTTGGGGCCCTTCCAGACCTTGACCTAAATATCTCTTCCTCTGGCTGTTTAACTGTATCCTTAAAATACCCTCTGCAATACATTAACACTAGTAAGTAAACTGTTTTCCTGGGTTCTGTGAAATGCTCTGGCAAATTATCAAATCTGAGGAGAGGGTCGTGGGAACATCCAATTTGTAGCCAAGTCAGATAGAAGTTATAGGTAACCTGGGGACTTACTAATTGCAATTGGCACCTGAAGAGTAGAAGAAAGTCTTGTGAAACTGAGTTCTTAACCCATGGGGTCCATGCTAACTCTGGTTGGTGTCAGAATTGAATTGGATTATAAGACGTAGAGTTGGTGTCTGCAGAGAATTGGATAATTGCTCAGTGTGGGGAAAATCCCACACGTTTGGTCACTGATGCATGGAGTGTGAATATAGAGAAAAACAGTTGTTTTTTTCCTATACAAAGGTGTATAGCTCAAATCAAAGCAATGAAAAACCGGAATCAAGAAAGTCAGTTAAAAGACTACTACAAAAACACAGATTTAATGTTATTAGGAGACACAAAAATTTAAAAAGAGAGAAAACTTTCCTGGAGATGAAAAGAAACTATTGTGAGTAATATGATAATTCTGTTTTTGAAACACTGAGTCTCAGGCACATGGGGAATGCATGTGCAGGTTTATCATAGGAATTTGAAAATTTGGGTCTGGAACTCAGGATAGCAGTAATGGCTGGTGGTATAGACATGCAGGTCACCTGTATAGGGGTGGTGGTTGAGTCATAGAGGGAAAATGCCTGCTGAAGAAGACAAAAAGGAGCGGAGGGTCCAAGTGGAAACCTGCATTAGGAGGATAAAGGAAAGAAGAGGGAGTTTTAAAAGGATAGAAAAAATGCCAGCTGATAAATAGAAATGGAAGTAGAACTGATGCCTAAGGAGGAGGAATTTTCCATAGCTGTGGAATGAGGCAGAGAAGGCAAAGGGAATTAAGTTTGAGAATAATCTAAGAGGTGCTAAATAATGAAAATTGTGGAAAAATGGGAGAATAAATTATTAGAGAAGCTCAATAATGAAAGCCAAAACAAAAACAAAAACAAAAATCTAAACTTCGGCCAACTCTAAAATGCAGATGCGCAATACAGGTTGCTGCCAAATTAACCCCCTTAAAATGCAACTTTGCACACCATTTTCCATTATCAAAAACAAACAGTGGTTCTTCATTAGGGTAGAATTCAGTGTAGATCTCCTTTTTCCATCACCCAAGGCCCTTCAAGAATTGGGCCTTGCCTATTTCCTCTCTTCTATGCTCATAAGTGGTCTGCTCTAATCAAAATGGTCACTATTGCCAGCTTAACTGATGTGTTTGTGGTCTGAGCACTACTACCATTGGCATTGAGGTTGACAGTTTTTTATGTCTTTCTTTCTTTTTTGGAGACAGGGTCTCTCACTCTGTCACCCAGGCTGGAGTGCAGTGACGCAAACATGGCTTACTGCAGCCTCGACCTCTCAGGCTCAAGCAATCCTCCTGCCTTGGCCTCCCAAAGTGCTGGGATTACAGGGGTGAGCTGCTTTCTCTTAAGCCTAAAATTTTAACTCTCCTTTCCTCCATATCATGTTTTCCCTGGAAGACTTCCCCTCTGGCACTGGCTCTGGGAAGATTTCTTCTGTTACCATTCATATGGTACCTAATATTACAAGAGAAGAATGCTGATAGTACTTTTGTCTGCTTTACTTATCCCATAATTCACCTATCCCAAACCAATTCATTTATCCAGTGTTTCGCTTCTATACCCATTTTTCAGAAATGTATTGAATAAATATGCACAATTAGTTCATTTTAATATCTCTTACTAAGGCGGTGTCCTTAATTGCACTCAGCAAGTCTTTGTATCTCCCCTTTAGTTCAATTCCCTTCTTAGCTTCTTTGAATTATCCACCACTTTTTGGCTTCATCAGTCATGAGTTCCTTCAGGTTTCCCTCCTGCCCCTAAGGTATAAACTTCTCTCTATCCACATCCTTCTATAAGCCTTTTACTAGGGGGAGAACTTAACTTTTCTCCTAACTTGCTCTAAGTCTCAGGTTCTCCAACTTTTACCAATTATCTTTTATTTACCAACTTTTCATCCTTTTCGAACTTTCACCCTCTCATTCTTCCTTTCAAAACAACTTTCTTGAAAGAATCATCTATATTCTTTTTTCACTTTCTCTCCTTCATTCATCCCGCAATCCATTGTAATCTGGCTTTTGTCCCATTATCTCTTGAATCTGTTTTCATCAGGGTCACTAGCTACTTTCTGGTTCTCAAATCCAGTGACCGTGTTGATGTTTCTCTGACATTTAACAGTTGACCACATGTTTTTAAGAGGGCTGTGTAGTGTTACAACATATTTTTTCTTGCATCTCCTACCAGGTCTAGGGCTCCTCTTTCATTTGTGCTGTTTCTTAGCCTCCTGTTTTGACTATCCTTTTCTCTGCAAAACCTATTAACTCAAGGGTTTCCATTTTGACCATTAGAATTACCAAGGCTGTGTTTTAAAAATATTAGTGCATGAGACCCACCTCCAGAGACTCTAGTTCAATGGGACTGGAATGGAGCTGAGGCAGCACTTTTTCCAAGCTCCCTAAATGATTCTAATGTGTACCTGTGGTTAAAAGCCACTGTCTTAACTCAGGCTTCCCAATTTTGTCTCTTCAGAGGAATCACCTGGGGCAGGTAAATGTAAACCGTCAACATACCCAGATCCCTCCTTTTTGACTTTCTAGTTGACTAGGCCAAAACTCAGAAACCGAAAAGTTACCAGACACTCTCCCTTCTACTCACATCCACTGGGCAACACTTCGAGCCGTAGCCTTTTGGAGTATCTACCATTTGCCAGAAAACTCACATATTTTTTCTCTCTGAAGTCTGTATGAAGTGTCCCTCAAGCTAAGAACTTTCTTAGAGCATTTTCCATATATCTATGACTTGTTTGTTTGTGTCTCCTTTACTTAACTGTGAGTTCCTGCAGGGCAGGCAATCTGTCTTACTCATTTTTATATTTCACAGTGACCAGCAACTGGTCCAGCACATATGAACTCCTAAATAAATATATATATTTTTGTGAAATAATGAATGAATAAACAAATTGTTTTCATATATGTAGTCTATTTCTAACACAAGATATAGAGGGTGTTCTAAGCCTTTTTGTATTCTTGGCACTTAATCAAATTAGACTAAGTGTTCATGATGATGAATGAGAATTTTTGGCAATCTGTATCTTTACCTATAGAATTCTTCTGTATCTTTATGTGATTCATTTTTTGTTTTTATTTTTTTTCTTTCCCAGCTTCTTTGTTGATACTGTTCCTAACTTGGCCAAATGAATTATACGCAATGTAGTATATATTTGAGATTCTCCTTTGTGGGAGGCAGAGCACACATGAACTTTTGAGTCAAATATACTTGGACATCTGTCTCTTTCCTTGTCATATGTATAATGGGGATAAGACCTACTTGTGATGATTACAGATAGGAGAAGCTCTGAACAGTTCTAATTTTTTTCTTATTGGTCTCTGCTTTTATGTGAAAGATTATACAATTATATAAATCCAAGGTACAGTTTTTCTTTAGCTTTTTCATTGCCCCCTCCATACACATGACTATATCTTCACTAATTCTTCCCTTTTCCCTCTGAAATGTTGAAAATGTTGGGCCCCTCTTTCCATTCAAGCCTAAGGAATCCACCGGTGTCTTTAATCATGTTAACACTTTGTCTGCCTAGACAACTCTGATTCATCCCTCAAAACTTTCCTGATACAGGGTTAGGCATTTCTTCCTCTGTACTAACTCCGTCTGGACAGGAGCATTTTTATCTTTGCATAAGTCATATGGACAATTTTGTTGTACTTATTCTGTCCAATAGATTTCAAGATTCTCTAAGACCAAGTGTTTTTATCTTTCTCATTTCAGTGCACTGCTGAAATATGGACACTTGATATTTGTGGAGTTGAATTTAGTGCCAAAACCAGACTTTCACTTCATCTCTACCCAAAACTTGTCCAAAATTCCATACCCTCACCATTGTTCAACATTAACTTTGGAGTCAGAGAGCTCTAAGTTCAAACTTTGGCTGACTTTTTTTTTTTAACTATGAAATAGAGATTATTGTACCAACTTACAATGCTGTTTATGAAATTAAATGAAATAGTAGATATAATCACTTAGCATGATGAGCACTCAATACCTGGTGATAATATGAAGGTCATCATAATCATGGTAAGTTTATTTGGACCATTTACTCCAGGGTTCTACTAGTAAATTGTAGTGCTGAACATGCAGCTCTGTGTTAAGTAATCAGGCATTTTGAGTAAATCTAAACCTTTCCTGTTTGGCATTTTTATGACCAACTCTTAAATCCTCCTTCTCACCTCTCCATACTTCCCTGGAGGCTTCCTGACATGTGAGAGGGCTGAGTAATCCTTTCTGCAGATAGCAAAATCTTATTTCAGGACTAAACCCATCATGCCCAACATTCCTGTTTACTTCAGTCACTCCCAAGAACCACAATTCATCTCTCATCACCTGAACTCTTTCATACTGCTTTGAATATCCCCTAATCTGGAACAACCTTCCACGCCTCCCTTCTCCCTCAAATCCTTCCAATAGGCTCTCTGGGATTCCTGAAAACTCATCTTAATTCTTTAAATGTTTCCATCACCTTCTTGCTATAATTAAAACCTGGTTGCACTTCCAATAGTGCTTTCCTTGTAATCTCTAAAAATGGTGAAATGTTTCTCTCTTTTATCTCATAAATCAGAAGATGTGGTAGACACTCTCCTTTGTTGCTTGTTGATATTTCCAAGTTAGTATTACATCTTTCCACCCCCCCCCTACACACACAAAATCCTAGCTCTTCGAAGTTCATGCCATGTGGCAAACTCCTATCAATACCCCCATCTTGTTGAAATCATCTGCAGACACTGAGGTCACATCTCCTCATTCTGTGAAAATGTAGCAAGTAGCTCACTGACTCTCCAGCAGTACTCTGCGATCATTCTTGGTGATTGTGATATCCATGCCGATTGACACTGTGGAAAATCCTTTTGTTATCCTCACTCTCAGTGCCTTGACCTCCTGATGTCCAATGATTTTGTTTCCACCTCCCTTGGCCACCTTCTCCCAGGTTATATCCTAGATCCTGTTGTTGCCTAGTGCAGATCTCAACAACCTCCATTTGAAGTATCCCACTTTGTGACCACCTCTTTTTATTTATTTTCACTTTCATCTCTTTCATACACCATCCAAAGATGCTTCATTTTAGTGGTGAAAGAGATTGTAGCCTGTCTTTAGCCTGTCTTTCATTCTCTTCACATTCTCACTTCCCTGCTCGCCCAATGTGTTAAAATATGATTCATTGTCATAATGACGGCATCACACAGTCCCCTAACACTGCTGCCTCTCTTCTTTATTGTATACTTGCCTGACAAAATGTCACCTTCGTTGAATTCAACTTTTGTTTGTTTTGTGCTTGGCTATGAGAAGCTGGACATGAATTGACAAAACATGTAACCATCCTGACTTCTGTGACTTGAAATGTGTGACCACCACCTGAAGTGGGTTCATGGTGCTCCAACAATCCTATTACACATTGCAACTCAATTTGCCTCCCCACTTTCCAAAATGACTATTTCAATATTTATCCTTTCTCCTCAAAATCTAATTTCTGGGTTTTTTGTTAATCTATTCTCAACACAATAGCAAAGTCAATTTGGTTAAAACATAGATCAGTTTATTTCACTGCTCTGCTCAACAGAACTTCATGGCATCCTATATCAACTTGGGAAAAAAAGTCCTTCTAGTGGCTTCAAAGACTCTGCTCTGACCTGCCCATGGCCAACTGAGCCACCACTCCCCAATGATTACACTGCTCCAACCCCTCCTGCCAGGCACACTAGCCTCAGGGCCTTTGTACTTGCTGGTCTCTCTGCCTGAAAAGGGGCTCCTCTAAACATCACAGTGGTTGGTTCCCTACTATATTTTGGTCTCTTCTAAAATGTCACCTACCCAGACTGGGCAACATAGTGAGATCCTGTCTCTACAAAATGTAAAAATAAAACAGAGTAAAAAATTAGCCATGTATGATAGTGCCCGCTTGTAGCTGCAGCTACTCAGGAGGCTGAGGCAGGAAGATCACTTGAGTCCAGGAATTTGAGGCTGCATCTCAAAAAATAAATAAATAGTCACCTTCTCAGAAGAGAACTACTTTTTTTTTTTTCTTTTTTTTTCTTTTTTTTTTTTTTTTTTTTTTTTTTTTTTTTTTTGAGGTGAAGTCTTGCTTCATCACCCGAGCCGGAGTGCAGTGGTACCAACTCAGCTCAGCGCAACCTCTGCCTCCCAGCTTCAAGTAATTCTCCTGCCTCAGCCTCCCAAGTAGTTGGGATTACCGGCACCTGCCAAAATGTGCAGCTAATTTTTGTATTTTTAGTATAGATGGAGTTTCACCATGTTAACCAGGGCTGGTCTTGAACTCCTGACCTCAAGTGATCTACCCCCCTCAGCTCCCAAAGTGCTGGGATTACAGGTGTGAGCCACTGCGCCTGGCCCATAAGAAGACTTCTTAAAAATGGTTACAGCCTCTCTCTCCTCCTTGGTAGTCACTATCTAATCCATTAACCTGCTTTGTTTTTCCTTCATAATGGTTAATACCACCTGCCACATTATGTTTCATTTATTTGATTATTCTTTTTCTTCCCCACATAAAAGTAAAGCTCCATGGGACCAGGTACAGAGTATCTGTTCTTTGTTGTTGTTTTTCTCTTTTCACTGCTATTTCACTAGTAGCTGACTATATTTATTGCTCAATAAATATTTGTTGAATCAAAAAAAAACCATATTTTAAATGTTCACATTCCAGTGAGTGGCATCTGTACATGCGTTCCTAAAATCATTGAACACTTTGATCCACTACTTAAACCAAATCCCTAGCACAGTAAATTGAGAATTTAGGCAAATAGGTTGGCAATAATCCTCTGTTGAATGTCTTCCCTCTGTCCTAGCACTCAATTTATTGACTCACTTTTCTAACTGTCTTCATTTCCCACAAAATCCAGGGTGGTTGAAGTCCAAAATCAATAAAAATAAGCATGCTTAGAGCAAGAAAGAAGAAAAAGGAAATAATAAAAGAAGAAAACATTTTAAAGGAACTCATAAACACCTTGGAACTATATTTGGGAAAAAAGATCACGCAGAAGAATTTTGAAAGAAAACACTTCCACAAAAGTGTACCTTCTCTCTCCCTCTCTTTTCTCCATAATAGATTGTAATATAATTCTTGCTGGGGCTGGACTGTGCTCTGTCTGCAGAACAAAGGGCAAGCTTCTTGACTTCAGCTTCTAGTTATTTGAGCCCAGATAAAGACAGACAGGAAAAACTTGGCTTATGTCTAGATATTCCCTTTTCCCTGCTCTCTCCTGATTGGAGATACCCACCCACCTTCACCCTTAGTGCCCAGTACTCACCTGCTCTAAAATCTCTCTTCTGTCAAAAATAGAAAGCCTGTCTTACAATAGTTACCTCTGTAACCAGGTTTCAATTTCACTTTTACTGCATTTAAATAATAAAAACAATATGAGAATTTTTAAAAAATTAACTGATTTGATCTTTCCACTGAAGCAAGGCAGAATAGACTGAATCCAGCCCAGGAGACTCAGGCCAACCCAGTATCTTTAATTAGTATTTCACATACATACTCAGTGTCTGCAGGTAAAGTGCCCAGTCACATATTTTCTTCCTCCTTGGCATACAGGTGTTTGTGACCTCATGACCTGGGGTGAAGAGGAACCCGATCCTAGCTTTTTTCTCTGCATTTTCACGTTTTCTGGTGTCAGAGTAACTCCCTTGTTCTGTTCTTTGGGTTGGTAACTGTTGAGTTTGAAAGGCCCCATCTACCTTTGGCTGGGGGTGATGAGTGGTATCTACTGCTGGGGTCTGTGTCTCAACTTCCTGTCTGCTGCCCCTCCTTTCTCTAACATTAGGTCTCTCTGCAAATTCATTGGCTCTCTCAGCAGCTCCATGTTTCCTCAGACAGGAAGTGGAAAAGCAGAAGGACAACTGCCTCAGGCTTCTCTCCCTATCTGGCTCCTAGCACCAGTCCAGGTCTCTAGCTACTAGCCATACGGGGTGTGGGAATTGTCCTAGATACTGATTGGCAGCTTCCCCAACATGCCCAAGAAGACATGCAAGCAATTGGTAATGCCAGGCTCTGGACAACAACAGTTAGGGATTTCTGAAGCTGAAAATACATTGACTTCTTATCTCCTAAATATAATCTCCATTTACACATTAGGAACCTCATTCCTATTAACTTACTCAGATATTACCACTTAAAACTTTTTATTCAAACTACCATCAGAGAATACTTTAAACACCTCTACTCAAATAAATTAGAAAATATAGAAGAAATGGATAAATTCCTGGACACATAAACCCTCCCAAGACTAAACCAGGAAGAAGTTGAATTCCCTTAATAGACCAGTAACAAGTTCTGAAATTGAGGCAGTAATTAATAGCCTACCAACCAAAAAAAAGTCCAGGACCAGACGGATTCACAGCCAAATTCTACCAGAGGTACAAAGAAGAGCTGGTACCATTACTTCTAAAACTATTCCAATGAATAAAAAAGAGGGAATCCTCCCTAACTCATTTTGTAAGGCCAGCATCATCCTAATATCAAAGCCTGGCACAGACACAACAAAAAAAGAGAATTTTAGACCAGTATCCCTGATGAACATCGATGTGAAAATCCTCAATAAAATACTGGCAAACTGAATCCAGCAGCCTATCAAACGCTTATCCACCACGATCAAGTCAACTTCATCCCTGGGACGCAAGGCTGGTTCAACATACACAAATCAGTAAATGTAATTCATCACATAAATAGAACCAATGACAAAAAAACACATGACTATCTCAATAGATGCAGAAAAGGCCTTTGAGAAAATTCAACAGTCCTTCATGTTAAAAACTCTCGATAAACTACGTATTGATGGGACATATCTCAAAACAATAAGAGCTACTTATGACAAACGCACAGCCAATATCATACTGAATGGGCAAAAACTGGAAGCATTCCCTTTGAAAACTGGCACAAGACATGGATGCCCTCTCTCACCACTCCTATTCAACA
>NW_012104098.1:1552057-1552536 GCF_000951045.1 Mandrillus leucophaeus | reverse complement strand
AAAAAAAAAAAAAAATGGCAACAAGAGCCAAAATTGACAAATGAGATTAATTAAACTAAAGAGCTTCTGCACAGCAAAAGAAACTACCATAAGAGTGAACAGGCAACCTACAGAATGGGAGAAAATTTTTACAATCTACCCATCTGACGAAGGGCTAATATCCAGAATCCACAAAGAACTTAAACAAATTTACAAGAAAAAATCAACCCCATCAAAAAGTGGGCAAAGGATATGAACAGACACTTCTCAAAAGAAGACATTTATATAGCCAACGGACACATGAAAAAATGCTCATCATCACTGGCCATCAGAGAAATGCAAATCAAACTGCAATGTGATACCATCTCACACCAGTTAGAATGACAATCATTAAAAAGTCAGGAAACAACAGGTACTAGAGAGGATGTAGAGAAATAGGAACACTTTTACACTGTTGGTGGGATTGTAAACTAGTTCAACCATTGTGGAAGACAGTGTGG